>NC_067227.1:34235838-34345838 GCF_019924925.1 Ctenopharyngodon idella
TATATAAAAATTAAACAAAACACCATCATGATAATAACACACATGACACTAAAATAATGCAATAAACATTCATTTAACAGCATGAGATGGAACATAAAAAATCGAAGACAAAATATATTAAAATGGAAAACCATCAAATGTGAAGGAATTCTGGGAAGGCTTTTCACTGTAAATTATGAGATGATTTGTTCTTTTTTACTTCCAAAAACAGTACATTTAATAATATTTTACTATAAATTACATTGGATCTATTAGAGTTTTTCGCCGTACTGAATATAGTAAGGGAACTTAGTGAAAATGCATCTATTTTCTTTTCGTTTTTCGTCTCATATTATCATCATAATTTGACTGAGAAGTTGAATTGAAAAGTGAACATGAATTTAAGAATGTCTTAGTATTTGATTTGACATGAATAAGAGCTGATGATCATGTTTTGAGATGATTCAAAAGAGTCACATGATCAGTGACACTCCTTGCATTCGATTGGTCACCAATAGCAATCAGTCTGAAAGTTTTCTTCTTCATTTGACTTCACGACCTTTCTTAGTTTTTCTTCACATTTTTTTTATTTCCAGGTTTAAATTAGATTATAAAAGCACAGATGTTCATTGTGAACTTTTGGACCCCACTGCATATGTATTTATCATTTATTATTAAAGTAATTGATTTTTTTTTCTTCTGTGAAACACAAGAGAAGATATTTTGATATTTTTGTCCATCAAATGGAAGTCAACATTCATCAAAATGCATCTCCTTTTATGTTCCACATTTGAGTGAACTTTGAAAAAAAAGAAAACATTTGTACTCACATTATTATCTTTAATTGCAATAGCAGATATCTCCATTAGATTTGTATGAACATTCGTTTAGTACTTAATTGACTTTAACACTTTAACAAGCTTCACATGGCTTGTGTTAAAGCAGGAATCTGACTGACGGTACGAGTCTGAATGTTTCTCTGATGCTTCACTGATTTATGTTGATGAAGAGCAGCTGAAGCTCCAGCAGACGTCTGGACTCTTCTGAGATGGGTCAGTTGGTGTCTGTCGTCTTTGTGATTGTGTTTATTCTGTGTTTTATATGAACACGTGTTCATCGCACAGGCTGAAATATGAGCTCAATATCTGCTTGAGCTTCAGCATCGCATTCAGATCAATTTAATAAGCCGTCTCACACTCGTCCAGTGACGTTTGAGAAGAAATAATTGAATTTCACCTTCAACAAGATGAATAGTTTCATAACGCAGATCGGGTTTGAAGTCCATTTGCGGCGTTTGTGAACATTATGTGTGTGTTGAGGATGAATGTCATTAATGAAGCACTTTAATAGTTCGATAATGAGGCTCAGTGACACGCTGTTCATTAAAATACATTATCTAAAGAATAAAACACGAAGCTGTGAAACACACTCAAGACATCTGTGCGAGTCTGAAGCAGGTCGTCTGATAATATCAGCTCTTAATGAATGTTAACCCAGCAGGATCAAACACATATATATATATATGTATATATATAGAGAGAGAGAGAGAGAGAGAGAGAGAGGAATTGGTTGATTAGTCAGCAATTTAAAAGTTTTATGCGTCTGTTTTTTATTCCTGCCCCGTCAAACTCAAATATTCTCACGATTGATTTCTAAATGCTCATCTGAACTCGGCATCACTTTTAAAATGTGCTGAATTAATATTCAGGTGAAAGGATGCAGCTCGTATTTCACTCTCATCTGACTTTAATCATTTGAAAACAAATCTCTGTGTCCAGACTGAGCTCTATTACAGTGATGAGAATGGGATTCAGCCTTTTCCCATTATAGTAATGGAAACACAGGATGGATGTGCTTGATTCTCCACATAAACATCCTAAAAATAGACTTCATTTTCTTTATGCTAAATATTGATCATTTATTTCTTCAGGTTATGGGGTGAAATGTGACCTGGACAGGTGAGATACACAAATTCAGCCATTCGCAGAATGTGTCTGAAGTTTCAGCTCAAAATACCCCACAGATCATTTATTATAGCTTGTCAAATTTGCCCCTATTTGGGTGTGAGCAAAAACACGCCGTTTTTGTGTGTGTCCCTTTAAATGCAAATGAGCTGCTGCTCCCGCCCCCTTTCCAGAAGAGGGCGGAGCTTTAACAGCTCAACAACAACAAAGCTGGAGAATCTCACGCAGCCAAAATGAGGATTGTCAGTAACGGTGTTCAGCCTTACATTGTTCAAACCGGAGTCGACACTGATGGAGAGACTCAGGAAGAAGTTACAACTTTTAGACGTTTCTGAATGGTTAGTGGATAAATTTATGTAGTTGCTGTGGAGTTGATTCAACTCATCCACTAGCATGTGCCGTCATGTTAATCTTTTGTGCAAATCCAGTGTTGAATTGACCCTCGTTTGTGAAGCAGTCCGGCGTAAAATGACGGCATTTACAACAACAACTCTTCCTCTTCTCTAAAGCAGCCCAACATGGCCTCGCCCTCTTTGTTGCGTGTTCTCGGGGGCGGGGTTTATGTAAATTTTAAGGTTAGTGATGTCACTAAGCCGGGAAGAAGCTCGTTGTAGTCCCTACCAGCAGTTTGTTGTAGTCCTTTAACAGTGATTTTTGTAAAATAAAATATCTCTCTTTGCGTTGAACTTTGAGTGTCGTAACTTTGCAGATGTTGTTTATGCTCAAACAGCAACATTACACACTAACTAAAGTTAAAAAAAAGTGAAATAATCAAATCAAGGACCTCTTTAAAATGACAAAATCATGAATCAAAGTTCATCATAAGTAGCTTTTTCACAAGCGGAGATAAATACTAATATATAGAAGGTGCACAAAATAACACAAAACATTATGATAACACAAATAATACATAAACCCTAATGTACATCACTGATAAGAATAAAAAGAAACAAAATGTAAAATCACTGTCACAGGGAATTCTGGGAATGTCACAGTTTTATAGTTTTTCATTGTAAATTTTAAGATGACTTGTTCTTTTTCACTTCCACAAACTACATTTAATAACACCATCAATGTTGCAAAGTTCATCAATTATGAAAAATTGAGTTTACATTTAGTGTCATTATTCAGCTCAGTTCAGTTCAATGTCATTAATCTAATCCCATAGTGTCAGAGTAGTTCAATTCTCAACTCAACATGCATTCTGGGAAATGAAGTTCTTCAATCTTTCTGTAAGGCCTATTTATGAGAATTTCTTTGAATTTCAATTATTTTAAAATTCAAACCATGCATGCTCTTTTTGCATTATGGTACGCAATATGATATCAATGAGGAAAAAAATTATTTGTGTTGTTTTTCCTGCTTAAAATTGGACACTTTATCAATATCAATAAACATTTTCATAAATTTTAATTAATTTATTTTTTATAAGTTTGTTGCCTCGAGGCAACATTGTACCACAATGGAAAAATTTAAACATTTGGCATTTTCATGTAGAAAAAAGAAATATATTTATTGAAAACATCTATTTCTTTAAGTACACTTGAACAAACAAATTGATCTAATTTTTAATGTATTAAAAGTTTCATATTTAATAAAAAGTAACATTTAATATCCAGCTGTTGCCCTCAGGCAACATTGTACCACAGTGGAACACAAGTATTACCAAACCATCATATTATTATGTTATTATATCAAGTTATCATATCCATATTCATCCTCATCTCCATCTTCGCTCTCACCCTCACTCTCTCCCTGACGGATTGTCACTATGATTTCATCTTCCTCATCACAGCATGACCCCTCATCATCACCCTCATCACCTGCCAGTGTGTTTTATACCTTTTTGAAGTGCTATAGAAAATGTGCAGATCATAATATATGCAGATATAGTATGTGAATTAGTATTCTTAAAATCATGTGAAAATGCAAATATATTTAGATAATTCTAACTCTTTTCCTTACAAATATAATACATTTGTATTCAAACTTATTATGCCTGTATGGCCTTATGCGATTCCATTATGGTACAATGTTGCCTTGAGGCAACACACAGTTTTTTGTTATTTTCTCTAAAACATTTGATGATATATAATGTAAAGTTCTTAAAAATACTTCTTTACTTGCCAGTGAAGGTGACTCGTATTTTTTGTGGGTGATTAAATGGATACAAACAAGTGAAAAAAGCACTTTCATTGGAGAAAATATGGAGTCATGTGACGTGTGCGCATGTGCTGAAACAGGACACAAAATGGACCCCTGTTGGTCATGTTTTGGCCTTTTTTGCACTTTTATTGATTAGTATTTGAGTTATTCTGTCCTGAGATGCGTTTGATCAATCAATTGGTGCCTTATTTTATTAAAGACAAACTAAAATAGACCATGTTGCCTGGAGGCAACACCGTACCATAGAGGGTTTTAAAAGCACATCATTGAGCAAGATTGAAGAGACTCTCGAAGCTTCAAGATGTTGAATAACAACCACATTTTAAACTGGGTTTAAAATGGACAAACCCAGAGATTGGGTTGTTTTAACCCAGAGATTGGGTTGTTTTAACCCAGCGAATGGGTTGTTTTAACCCAGCGATTGGGTTGTTTTAATCCATGAAATGGGTTGTTTTAACCCAGCGATTGGGTTGTTTTAACCCAGCGATTGGGTTGTTTTAACCCAGAGATTGGGTTGTTTTAACCCAGAGATTGGGTTGTTTTAACCCAGCGATTGGGTTGTTTTAACCCAGCGATTGGGTTGTTTTAATCCATGAAATGGGTTGTTTTAACCCAGCGATTGGGTTGTTTTAACCCAGAGATTGGGTTATTTTAATCCATGAAATGGGTTGTTTTTGTAATTATGTGTCTGATTTTTCATTTCCAGCCTATTTTGGGTTCATTTTAAGCCAGTCATATAGTCATTTTTAATCAATAGTTGAGTTAAATAAAGCTGCCCAGCATGTTGGGCAAACATTTAACCCAACCGCTGGGTTTGTCTATTTTCAACCCAACTTGGGTTGTTTTTAACACAACATTTTTAACAATATAGCACATCCCTGCATGATCAAACACTATATTTTCTTCTGAAAATGTCAAATTCAGCTTTCTTTACTCGTCTTTCTTTGTTTTCAGCCTGTGAGCTCAACTCCATGTTTGACTCTGTGCTCATTTGTAAAGGAAAAATGTGTGTTTGTGCGCGAGAGAAAGACTCAGATCTATTAAAGCAGATGGTGAACATCAAACCAGCCGTCTGTCTCTCAACGCTAGTCCATCCCTTTCATCCAATTGATTCCTCCAGCCCTGTTAAACAGCTCAGGTTTGTGTCATGTTAAAGCTTTTGTTCAAACACACACATTTCTGTGCTTCTTTTGTGCGTTTCAGAGTCTCAAGCAAAAGGAAACCAACTGTTTCACAAGTTCAGAGCATCGGTTGTTCATGTTGAAGATGAATCGCTCAGTTAAACACAGCGTCTGTATGTACAAGTCCTCGGATGCTGTGAATGAAAAGCTTGTGCGTCGGCCGTCAATACATGATTTATCCGTTCACTATAAGATGCAAAACACGATCAATGCGTTCATATCTGACAGAGCTATCGATCTGACGTTTCAATAAAAGCTGCATTATTTCAATCATTGAATCAAATCTCAAACCATCAGAGAGAATCGTCTGGCCTGTCTAATGAAACAAGTCCTTTCTGCTCGTATTGATCACCAGGAATCTATTTGATTATTTTTTTTTGTGTTCCAGTAAATATAGGCCTCTCTATAGACCCGGTTTGATGTTTAAAATGTGTCCCGTAAAGATAAAGGCAAGTGGAAAATGGATGGCGGCTTTTAGTTCAGTAAGTGGACGGGCATTTGGCCGTCGTTCTGCTTCTGAAATGCGAAGTCGTATAAAACCGAGCCCTTATTTCTGCTGCAACCCTAGACGTGGTTTTATGTCGTTTGATCCAATCATTGTACACAAGAAAATACTCTCCGGCTTTTATGGAGGACGGAGCGGCGGGTCGAGCCGCAGTCAATTGTGTAGCAATTTCCCGCCGGCGGAACCTGCAGCCGCCCTTAATTCGACAACAGCTTGAGGCGACGAGAACGCGCCACAATCCCATATTTTAGCTGTAATGTGATTTCCTGTTCCTGCTGTTTCCTGATGTCCTGCAACATCTGAGCTATAACCAACACCCTCATCATCATCATCATCATCTCGTTCTGCTGTTTATATGCAAACGTAGATCATGCCATCAGGATAAACGCTTGTTTTCTCCTCTCGGCACAACAGGAGCTTCCTTCACTCTGAGCTTTTGTTCGTCGTACGAACGACCTCAGAGGTGATCGCAGTTCTGGAAACATCTCACACTCCTGATACGCAGGAGCTCAAATCAAACCGGCACACATTCTCGTCTCAGGACGGACGCGCAGCTGTGTTTATGACCGCGGTGCTTTTTGCTAAAGGCATCATCTGAGAGGCCCAAACAGACACTCGTTTAAGGTGTCACGCTCACATTCTTCAGGAGAGCTGAAATGTCTTGGAAGGCAGTTTCTCACAGCAGCAGAATGTGAGGCGGTCGAGCTTGAGTTTGAGTATAAAAACACCAACAGACCTGTGTTATTTTACTATTATTTATATACTATTAGACACTCTAATAAATGCTGGGTTGAAAATGGACACACACATACCAGTGGTTGGGTTAAATGTTTGCTCAACCTGCTGGGTAGTTTAATTTAACTCAAATATTGTTTAAAAATTACTACTTTATTTATAATTTCCAACCTATTTTGGGTTCATTTTAATCCAGCCATACAGTAATTTTTAAACAATAGTTGAGTTAAATAAAACTACCCAGCAGGTTGGGTCAAACATTTAACCCAATCACTGGGTTTGTCCATTTTCAACCCAGCGTTTTTTAGTGTGTAGTATTTATTTATTTTGAATAACCTTTATATTTTCAGTAGTGTACATTTTAATTTTAGTTTAGGTTTTAGTCATTTTGTGTTTTTGTCATTTTTATTACTTTTTTTCTATACGTCTCTAGCTTTAATTTATCTTTATTACAGTTTTATTTACGTTTTAGTCATTTTAGTACTTCAACTTAAACTTATTTATTTCAGTTTGCTGCCAAGGCAACATTTATAACTTCATATAATATGTATATTTTATTATATTTATTTATATTTTACTCTAAATTCAAGTTCTAAAACCAATTTTAATAGTTTTATTTTTAGTTAACAGTAACAACACTGGTCTATGGAAGCTAGTAGTAAAAAAATAGTAAAATTTTAATTTTAGTTTAGGTTTTAGTCATTTTGTGTTTTTGTCATTTTTATTACTTTTTTTCTATACGTCTCTAGCTTTAATTTATCTTTATTACAGTTTTATTTACGTTTTAGTCATTTTAGTACTTCAACTTAAACTTATTTATTTCAGTTCACTGCCAAGGCAACATTTATAACTTCATATAATATGTATATTTTATTATATATATTTATATTTTACTCTAAATTCAAGTTCTAAAACCAATTTTAATAGTTTTATTTTTAGTTAACAGTAACAACACTGGTCTATGGAAGCTAGTTTCCGCCTTAAAATAAAAAATAAAAAAGGGTATTGTGACTTTTTATCTTATATCTCACAATTCTGACTTTTTTTCTCAGAATTGCGAGATATAAACTGACATTTGCGAGTTATAAAATCAGAATTGCGTGATATAAAGTCAGAATTGTGCAATTCTGAGAAAAAAAGTCAGAATTGCTACTGTATATTTCTGACTTTATAACATGCAGTTGCGACTTTTTGTTGTGCAGTTCTGATTTTATAACACAATTGTGAGTTTAAATCTCGCCAAGAAAAAAGTCAGAATTGTGAGATAAAGTCGCAATTACCTTTTTTTTATTTTTTTATTTAGTGGCGGAAATTAGCTTCCATACTGGTCAGCATTAACAGGCTACAACATTTATATTGTGAATCTAAGCAGTCATTTTCATTAGTTTTTAAAATCTTTTTCTTATTTTTATTTCCATTTAAGCTTTAATAATGCTACACGGGTGTCTTTATGTAGCCACTGGTGCTCATTGGATGTGATGGAGGTAAACATCAAATTATGTAGACGAAATACTTCCAAGGCACTCACGTGGTGAAGTTAAAAGCCTTTAATGAACTGGGCTTAAATCATTAAACAAGTTAATCGGCATCACAGCCTTTGAAGTATTTTGTCTACATAATTTCAAATTTGTATTTTGTTTCAGGTTTTCATTTTTCTAATATTTATAATTTATTTTATTTCAGCTTTATTTCAAATACGGAAAATATTTTTTTGTAGTTTTAGTTAAGAATAACAGCAATGCAAAAGAGAAGAACAGTATGAAGAACAAGCCGGATCCGAATCTGCTCCTATTTTATCCCATCGCTCTCCTCATGCGCCTCAAAAAAAAAAATGTATGACCTATGCATTTGTTTTATGAAATATCAATATAAATATAGCTGCAAGCTATAGCCAAGCATGACCTACATTCTAGTAAACACAATGACTTAAAGGTCAACTGAGGTACATTATGATGAATGTGGAAATTAAATAAATAAACAAACCAAGTATTTTATTTTGTGCTGTTAACAAAAATATTCATCCTCCTCCATTTATGTGCAGGTCATAAGGGATTTTTTTCCATAATCTCTAGCCTGAAAATCACATTAAAACATACTGATTATTGTAAATGCTTGAATTTCACCATCATGTTGATTGGTTACAACACATTTTGTCATTATCTTCCTTACTACAAAATCATAAAGTCTTTCATTTTTCTTTAATTCCCAAACAATGCAACAGAACTAGATCACGCTGCTTGCAGTGAATCTGTTGGTTGTAGTGGAATTGATGCGGTTTTGTTGCATTGCACCATTTGCTAGTGTTGTGTCCTATCGTTGATCAAAGACAAAACACTAAAAATATGTGCTTCTGAAAACATTTCAGTGGTCAAAAACATTGGCTGTGAAAAGTAGATGTTGTGGTTCATGGGTGTATTCACTTCATGCGTTTTCTCTGATCCGATTGTGCAAATACCAGGTGTTAACGCCCTCCAAAACGCATTTGAGATGGATTGCAATCCGATTGCACAAACCACTTCAGGTGATTTAAAAGTAGTGAGACTAAATGATCTTATAGTGCTGATACCGCTCTCTCTCTCTCTTCTATCGCTGAAATAAACTGATGATAAATAAAATGCAGCACATATCTGTTGCTTTCTGTGATGTGAACTCTGTTGAATTTGCAAAAAGATCGGGAATTGAAGTTCGGATTTACTGTGCGTTCGTTTTGCGGAGACACATTTATGTGACCTGTTAAAGACTGTGGGCAGGGATTCAAGGAAATGCTCTTAATTGGTTTAACATCTTTTTGGGAGAACGTTTTCTGTGGAATTAGGAAATTTTCCATCCTCTTCTGCTCTAATGAAGTGTGGGGTTCCCCAAGGATCGATATTGGGTCCAGTTTTATTTTCTATTTACATGCTTCCATTGGCTGATATTTGTCAGAAATCTCCCTATAAAATCTGACTAAAGTACGCTGAATGGGTTTTTGTACTTGTACATTTTAAAGAAGTAAGAAATCTTGGTAACACTTTAGTATAGGGAACACATATAAACTATTAACTACGACTTTTCCCTCAATAAACTCCTAATTTACTGTTTATTAATAGTTAGTAAGGTAGTTGTTAAGTTTAGGGATGGGGTATGATTAAGAAAGTAGAATAAGGTCATGCAGAATAAGGCATTAATATGTGCTTAATAAGTACTAATAAATAGCCAATATACTAGTAATATGCATGCTAATAAGCAACTAGTTAAAAGACCCTAAAATAAAGTGTTACCGAAATCTTTAGTCACCGGTGATCTAGAATAGTGTAACATGTTTCAATGCTTGATTTTCTAACTTCACATCACTTCCAGCAGTGAGTTTCTTCTCAGTAACCTTTTCCCTTTCACACCCTTCAGCTCTCCACAAACACTGTTTGTCCTGCGAGCGGATGGAAAATTGCCTCTGACCCAAACAATCACATTAGAGCCATTATAAAGTGATTGAGAGAGGATCAGACCGTCCTCCAAAGTACATACATATTTAATTTCTCCACACACACCATCAAAAACTCAAATGATAGAACAATGTTTGTGTCTAGTCTTCCGGTAATAGAAGACAAACCGGCGGATCGGCTGGACAAGAACGATGCGGTCAAACATCCCTGGGTTTGGCGGCAGATTTTGGCGAGAATTCTTCAGTTGAAGTTTTCAGAGGTGATGTTTTTCTTTCTGATATTGAAATGATAAATGATTCTCTGGATGACTGATGATCTGAGCCTTCAGTACTATTCCTCATTAGTTTGGGTTAGTGATTTTACCAAGCTCCTAACAGTCATCATTGCTTTGTAACAATGTTAGTTTTTGCTTAGTCTTATGTGACGTTATTACTTTGAGTTTGATGAACTTGAATCATTTAAGGCAATCGGTTTCCTCAAACCATTTAAGTAGCTATATAGTTGTTAAGACAGCAAAAGATTATGTCTGTGGGGAATTGATTGAATGGTGGTGGTTTGCTATTGGTGGATCTCATGTGAGTGACAGGTTGCCCCGCCCTCATCATCAGAGAAAAGAAGCTGCAAGAGGGAGGGGAAGTTATTCTGATTCAAGATTACCAGAAACATGAATTTACACAAATAATGATGTGCACCGATAAATCATTTAGAATAAATACTGCAGCATTCCACAAAACATTACGAATGGTCCATTTTGATTTCCTGGCTACCCAAGCTATGGCTCTGAATACAGGCTTTATTGAAACTGTCTCCATGCAGCGGCTCAGTCTCTGAGATAATGGAGTTTAGTGACTCGTAGTCCAGCTGTAATCTCATAGATGAGAGTGACTGAAACTGTCACTGCGGAACGAGAGAGAGACACGATGAGGAGAGAAATGCAATATCGCTGAGAGACAGAGCAGTTAAAGGCCAATTTGTGTGTCCAGAGCTGGAGGAGGTGACCACTGCATCTACTGATGGAGGCGTTTGAGAGGAGTTTCACCTCTGACTGCGGCACCACATCCTCCATTACAGGCAAATCACACAGAGTGATATTTATATTTATATTATTCAGCAAAAACATTGAGCCCTCTAGAACATGCATTTACCATTTGCATTAATAGTGTTCAAAGTTATAAAAAGGAAACTAGATTTTTTTCATTGTGATGAAAATGTGAGTGGTGTTTATCAGGGTTAAACTCACTGTCATGATGCTATTGGTAAAATGGGTCTATTTCAAGATTTAAGGTAAAACAATTTTGTCACGGTGAAATCAAAATGAACCATTCTTATTTTTTTGGAACATTACAGTATTTATTATAAATGATTCATCTGTGTGGCACATCATTATTGTATTAAAGGGGTCATGAAGTGTTGTTTTATTGTTTTATAATGTTTCCTGGGGTGCACTTATAATGTTAGTATGATTTTTACATCAAAAATTGTCATAGTTTAGAAATAAAAGGCATTTTTCCTACCCTGATTTTAGCCGTTTTAAGGGGCGTGTCTGCTGTGAGACTTCATTGTAAACGCCCACTGCTGTGATTGGCTGACATCTTTGCATATGAAATAGCTCAGTATTACTCTCTCTAAAACTTTTAGCACGTTTTTACTATTACAGCTCTCAAGGTTAACTAATCGTGAAAAGCATTACATTTAGATCTATGGCGTTATATTTAGATCGTGGCATGAAAGGTTGTAGTGATGAACATGTAGTCGATCACAGACATGTTTTTGAGCTCATGAAAGCAGTGATCTCGTCATTGCAACTCAATTTCTGCACACTAACGAATGATTTCATCATAACTAACAGTGCAAACGCGATGTAACTAAAAGATTTGTTGAATAAAACGGGAGTTTTGGCGCGAGTCCAGAACTCGGTCACTGATAAACTCACACTGTTTGATTGACAGCTCCAGCGACTGTAAAGGGAGCGTTCTTTGACCGCTTTCTATATATAATTTAATCACCGTTTAAATAACAGATTATTTTCATCCTACTAAGAGAAACAAGGTGAAGTTGAGCGTTTAGTCACTGGTTTGATTTACTGACACACAGACAAAGATCATCTGACTGAACATGAATCATTAATATCAGATCAGGCATCAGAATGAACACAGTTACTGACATGTTGTTGCGTTACTGTCGAGTCCATATTGTAAAAGACCGAAATGCGATTGATTTACCAAAGAATCCACAGTGAAATGTACCGAATACAAATAAATAAAGCTCAACTGAGACATTCACATTGTTGAAAATAAATAACCATATTCCTGCATTAGGATCCTTTGAAAGGTAATGTTATTTTAGTCCTGTATCGCTCTTCTCTCCTCCTCATCTCACTAACACGCCAGTGGGCGGGGCTAATGCTGCAATGATGAAGTAGGCGTTGATTTCTTCTGTGGAGGCGGAGTTTCATCTATCTGTAGACACATTCCAGGATGAGTCGTTCGCTGGTTCTGGCATCAAAAAAAGCTTTTATTGGACTAACAAGGAAATTTTCAGTTCTGAATCTTACAGGATATTCTTATAGTACGATGAACTCTTATATATCAAAAGCTCAAGGAAAAGCTGATTTCTCAATTCATGACCCCTTTAAATTCATGTTCCTCATAGTCTTGAATCAGAATATCTTCTCCTCCCTCTTGCAGCATCTCTTCTCTTCTCTGATGACGAGGGCGGGGCAACCTGTCACTCACATGAGATCCACCAATAGCAAACCACAACCATCCAATCAATTCCCCACAGACAAAAATCAAGCTCCGCCCTACATTTGTTCTTGTTTGCAAAGCAGTTTCACTCTCATATATAGTACAATAGCGAAGAAAAGACAAGCGCAACTTCCGTTTCATGACGACTTTAAGAGTATTTTTACGCTGCATGAAACTGTAGGTAATTATTTTGGCAACTTGCTGAAATAAAGTAAGTTTACTTTTATTTCAATTGTTTATTTTATTTCAAGTAACAAAAATGTTTTTTTTAATGGTTTTCATTTTAAAAGTGCAATAACGAGTCTATGTATGAATATCTTAACCTTGTTTTACTTTTCCAGTTTTCCTCAGACTGAACAACATAAACCGCATTATAGGAAACACATGAACACAGATGTGTGTTTCATCAGTGTGTCGACGAGCTGAATAACAAGAGGACTGACTGAGAAATGAAGATGAGACGAGAGATGACTGCAGATAAAGAAGACGAATGTTAATCCACAGGTTTGACCTTCAGCCTTCTGGAATCTGACGCTCAGATGAAGCTGAGAAAACTGCTGATTCGCTCACAAACATCAGTCTGAGAGATCTGTGTGATGTAAAGATACACTGTGTACCTACAAATAAACATGTACATCGAATATAATCATAGATTATAGAGCAAATCACCTGTTCCTTTGTTCTTACTTGTTTGTGCATTTGCTGGACCAGTTGTTATGTGTTATTTAAGCCACAAAGACACAGTTTATTGTCATAATGTCCTATTTTATGAAATGTGTTATTTAAACGTAATATTGAACAGTTTTTTACTGATGGTGTTTCAGAGCACAGATCAACAGCTTATTGGAAGTAGTTTTGAACTGTTGCATTTTTATTGATATCTCATATCTGCACAGGGAAACACAAGATATTCCCAGATCATCAGCCGAACTCTGAGGCCCGAGACTCTTTTAAAGACGGACCGACTGCGGCTGATGTGAAATGAACACACCAGATCAGGTTTGTGATTTCCCATTATCTCAGTCCTTCCAGGGAATTTCAGTCGTACTCGCAAACAATCGATAGGCTTTAACGGCACACTAACCATGAGGCTAACCGCCTGTGACACCAAGGGAGGGAGAAGAACTTGTGCTAAATATTGACTATAAAACTTGGATTCATATTCGGAGCAGATTTTGTTTCTGTTGTGGAGGGCCATTCGTTTTGCCAAGCGTTTGACCTGTGTTAAATCGCCTGTGTTTCTTGGCAGGTTCCTTGTGAAACTTGAGAGATCTTTTCAAAAGCTTCCTCTGTAATCATTTATGAGGACTGGCCTGACTGAAAGTAAATATCAGTGTGGGCAATCGCTGTGTGTTTACACTTCGCTTTCAGGTGCATTCAAGGTTCATTTTGCTGTTTATTTGTGTTGATGCCATCTGAAACATTTCAGCCGAAGCCCAGATGTCATGAGATCCATAAATGTGTCCTCGGAGACTGGAGGATATTGAACTTTGATATTATTAGTGATATTTCAAGACAAACACTTAACGCAACTTCGGTTTACTTGATTATTCATACTCAATACATCTGGACACATCCAGATATATTGAGCATCGCCACATCTGGACACAGAGATCTGAGTCTATCCCAGTAAACGACCTGCTCCTCTCTTTTTCCCCACATACAGGTACAACGCTGCTGCTCTCTTCCAAAGTCATTCCACAGGGAGAAAGCTCAAGGTGTGGAGGGTCTGCCTATCAGAATTCAGCCGGTGTTTTAGATGGCTGCGTATACTCTGACCTGACCTAAGAGCTCGCTGACAGAACTTCAGCACTCTGTAAAACCTGTTTTCACCACTTTCTCGGGTCTACAGGGTCATTAACTTTTCAGCAAAATGCTTGTTTGAGAGCGCTGAAGTGTCATACTGAGGATGTCGGTCAGTGTCAGGTTGAATGTTTTGAACATATTAAAACTGTGTTGACTGTAAATTAAACTTTGCATTTGTTAACTAGTCATCTGGAAGGCAGCAAGTGAACATTTTGTCCTCAAAGTTGATGTGTTAGAAGAAGGAAAAATGGGCAAGCGTAAGGATTTGAACGAGTTCGACAAGGGCCAAATTGTGATGGCTAGATGACTGGGTCAGAGCATCTCCAAAACTGCAGCTCTTGTGGGGTGTTTCCGGTCTGCAGTGGTCAGTATCTATCAAAAGTGCTCCAAGGAAGGAACAGTGGTGAACCGGCGACAGGGTCATGGGCAGCCAAGACTCACTGATGCACGTGGGGAGCGAAGGCTGGCCCGTGTGGACCGATCCAACAGATGAGCTACTGTAGCTCAAATTGCTCAAGAAGTTAATGCTGGTTCTGATAGAAAGGTGTCAGAATACACAGTGCATCACAGTTTGTTGCGTATGGAGCTGCATAGCCGCAGACCAGTCAGGGTGCCCATGCTGACCCCTGTCCACCACCGAAAGAGCCAACAGTGGACACGTGAGCATCAGAACTGGACCACGGAGCAATGGAAGAAGGTGGCCTGGTCTGATGAACCACATTTTCTTTTACATCACGTGGATGGCCAGGTGCGTGTGCGTCGCTTACCTGGGGAACACATGGCACCAGGATGCACTATGGGAAGAAGGCAAGCCGGCGGAGGCAGTGTGATGCTTTGGGCAATGTTCTGCTGGGAAACCTTGGGTCCTGCCATCCATGTGGATGTTACTTTGACACGTACCACCTACCTAAGCGTTGTTGCAGACCATGTACACCCTTTCATGGAAACGGTATTCCCTGGTGGCTGTGGCCTCTTTCAGCAGGATAATGCTCCTGCCACAAAGCAAAAATTCCCCAGATCTCAATCCAATTGAGCATCTGTGGGATGTGCTGAACAAACAAGTCCGATCCATGGAGGCTCCACCACACAACTTACAGGACGCAACGTACCAGATACCACAGCACACCTTCAGGGGTCTAGTGGAGTCCATGCCTCGACGGGTCAGGGCTGTTTTGGCAGCAAAAGGGGGGACCAACACAATATTAGGAAGGTGGTCATAATGTTATGCCTGATCAGTGGATATTCAGTGGTTCAGGCTGAATTCATTGCAGTAGTTTATTACTTAAGCTGTGATTTTGACCATGCAAAATTCTTTATGCATTGCTGCAAACTTGAAGCTTTAAAGTTTGTGTACATTTAATTAATCTAAGATGTCACACTGTGAAGTATCGATCTTCTGTTAGTCACACTGTTCAGTCAGTTCAGTTCAGCTTGAAAGTTCATCTACTTTCAAACTAAACTTCTTTGCATTTGCCTGCATTTCCGGACAATTCTGGACTCAATCGCACACATATGAATGGAAGTCAATGGAATAAAAAGTGCTGGAGGTTTAAAACAAACTCTTTTTTTGATTTATTTGAAGGAAACACAGACATTACCACACTAAGGGCCAGATTTACTAACAGCTTGCGCCAGCGCAAACCCTCTTTTGGTGTTAAAAACTACTTTCAGGATTTATTAAATACAGGGTTATTTTTGCGGCTGACCTTATTGCATATGCATTTGTAGGAGTTTCCCTTTCAGATACAAAATTTATCGGAGGAGAGTATTTAAATGAATAATTTACTAAGGTTTGCGCTAGTCAATTTGCGGGTATTTGCGTCATTATTTACCGCTCAAAAAAGACACTAATTTATGCTGCTCTTGGTAGATTGTGTTTGTCATTATGGAAATGATCCGACTGCATCTGTGTTCTTTAATTTGCCCCAAAGTCTGTAAATTAAAGTGTATTCAATGCATCATGTGATTGACATGTTGCTCGTGTTCGTTTGGGCTAAACTCAACTAAAATAGCGTTCATCATTTTGACCGTGTCAGTTAAATGTTTACTCTCTTAACAGCTCGAATAGGACACAATATCCAGCCTCTTCAGTCATCTGGACTCTCCACTTGACTGTGTCAGATATACTACTCCAGTCTGATGGTGGTTTGTGTGTTTTGCTCACTGACACTGACGGGACGTTGTAATCATGACAAACACACTGATAAACCCTGATGAATGGGGATGGGATTTACTGACACAGCAGCTTCAGTATCTGGAGCCTGTTTGACAGCAGTGAGCTTATGAGGAAAACACAAGATCGTCGTCTGTGTTCCTCTGATGCAGGGCAGACGCTCAAGCATTTGAACAGATGTTGTGTGAGCAGCAGATTTATTTGTGAACATGTTCTGACTGTACGTTTACAGTGTTGCCAACGTAGCATTAAATGTTTTGCGGTTTCTGATTAGCGGCTACATTCAGACACATCTGCAGGAGTCTGATTATGTCTCTCTTTACGTTTACACCCTCCTTTTTATAGCAGATGTGACTGTATTTTGTTAAACATAATCATGGTTTTATGGCTCATGCGTTATAAGTGAAATCCAGCTTTTATTTCAGCAAATTTAACTTGTATACATGTGCAATAGGAAGATAAGCTTGATTTGTGAGTGATGTTTGTACATGTAAAACTCATTGCAATTGTTGTGGGTGGTTGTTAGGGTGTTGCTATGCAGTTGCTCTGACTTTGCTCATGGTTGTTAGGGTGTTTCTGTGCAGTTGCTAGGATGTTGCGGGTGGTTGCAAGGGTGTTGCTATACAGTTTCTAGGATGTTGTGGGTGGTTGTTAGGGTGTTGTTAAGCAGTTGCTAGGATGTTATGGATGGTTGCTAAGGTGTTGCTATGTAGTTGCTAGAGTTGTTTTGGTCGGTTGTTAGGATGTTGCTATTCAATTCATAGTGTTATTACTGGTTGCTAGGGCATTGGTCTGCAGTCACTGGTCTTGTGGGTGGTTGTTAGGGTGTTGCTATGCAGTTGCTAGACTGTTGCAGGCGGTTGTTAGGGCAATGCTGTGCACTGACTTGGGTGTTGTGGGTGGTTGTTAGGGCATTGCTATGCTTTCTATGCAGTTGATAGTGTTATTGCTGGTTGCTAAGGCATTGCTATGCAGTCACTGTGGTGTTGTGAGTGGTTGTTAGGGTGTGGCTATGCAGTTGCTAGGATATTGTGGGTGGTTGTTAGGGTGTTGCTATGCAGTTGCTAGGATGTTGTGGATGGTTATTAGGGTGTTGCTATGCAGTTGCTACCATGTTATAGGTCATTGCTAGGGTGTTGCTATGCATTCACTGGAGTGGATAGGGCATTACTTTGCAGTCTCTAAGGTGGCTTGGTCAGTTGTTAGTATGTTGCTATTCAGTCACTAGGGTGTTGTGGGTTGTTAGGGTGTTGCTATGCACTCGTTAGGGTTGAGGTTGACTACACAGCTCACGAGGTTGACTGAGGTTGACTGCACAGCTCATGATGCTGTTCAGTCACTAGGGTGTTGTAGGTGGGTGTTAGGGCATTGCTATGCAATTTATAGAGTGTTATTGCTGGTTGCTAGGGCATTGCTATGCAGTCACTATAGTCTTGTGGGTGGTTGTTAGGGTGTTGCTAGGGTGAATATTCCATTTACACATGACCACATTAATGTGTCTCCACAAAACAGATGTACTCTGATCTACTACTTCTGTGCTATATGCAAATAAAGATTTGATTTCTAGAAATGTTCATGTCACTGAACCGAGCAGGTTAGTGTATTTTTGTATGGCTAAACTATTTTGCCCATTTTGGAGTCTTTGAGTTTGTTGTGCTGACTCTTTTCTGCTGGATTTTTAGGTATGTGATGGTTTTCTTTCTATTCTGACCTTCTGTTAAAAACCTTTTTTCTATTTTTTTTTTCTTTCTGTGGCAGATTTAAACAGTGATTCAGGTGCATATTTGGTATTTTCAGAGCAGAACAACAAACAACAAACAGTGTAATGATGTTTAGTTGGACTGGATTGTTGAGATGTTCTTCTACCTCCAGGCTGGTTTGTGATGTCCACCATGTGCTGCCACGTCTGATTTATCACCAGCTCTGTCTGTGGGATCGGGTCGGTATCTCTGCTAAATGAAAAAGCACCGTTAAGATGCCTATAAGGTAATAACTCTTCACCTTTCACCCGAGCCCACTCATTTCTCTCCAGGCCTGTATATATATACTGTGTGTGTTTGTGTGTGTTTGAGCACTGACTCCTCATTGTGACACCTGAAATGCTGAATGCCGATAAAACAGAATCAGCCTTCTGCTAAGAGCTCTTCTGTTTGTTTGGTCAGTGTGTGTGTGTGTGTGATGTGCAAATTTCAATCATATGATGGTAGTTTTATTTTCTACCACTGAAAATGTTTAGATATTTGTACTGGAAAAAAAGACAGTGTTCATGCTTTTTGCATGCATTGAGTCTGTTTTCCTTGTTCCTCTTTTTATTGAATTATAAAATAAAATGGCCATTAAAACCCACCAAGCTCCTGAGGGAATACACTGGCATTTACCATTCTAGCCAAGCATTTATTTGAACCTCTCAGGGAAAAAAATGCTCTGGAAATTTCATGTTAAATAACACGATGCGTTCCAGAGCGCAGGGACGCTGCTGTCACATATAGAGTAACTCACAGTAAAAGCCTCGAGCGTCAGTGTCAAATGAAGCTGTAGAGATCACAGAGGATCAGACTCATACACCAACACATGTTAGCTCAATGAAACATCAAGCTACTGTCTAACACTAACATGATGCCCTGGTAATGTTTTCAGCTCATTTCAGATGAATCAGTGAGGCCTTGGTTTCCTCAAACCTTGTTTTAGAACAAAGCGTAGTTAATGTTGGACATCTTTGCTTTGCTGGCATGATTTCAGTAATATATTCCATGTGAAATGCTTACTCTTATGTCCATGAGAAATTAACACATTTCTATAAATTGCCATGCTGTTGTATTTTGTATATGACCTTTGACATGTGACATATCACATAAGTTAACTTCATATAAATCATGACTACCGTTCAAAAGATTGGGGTCGGGAAGATTATGTATTGTTTTAGAAAGGAGTCTCTTCTGCTCACCAAGACTGCATTTATTTGATCAAAAATTCAGTAAAAATTGTGAAATATTATTAGAATTTAAAACAGATGTTTTCTACGTGAATATATAGTAAAATGTAATTTATTCCTGTGATCAAAGCTGAATTTTCAGCATCATTACTCAGTCTTCAGTGTCACATGATCCTTCAGAAATCATTCTAATATGATGATTTGCTGCTCAAGAAACATTTATGATTATTATTAATGTTGAAAACAGTTCATATTTTTGTGAAAACAATGATACATTTTATGCTTCATGATTCTTTAATAAATAGAAAGTTCAAAAGAACAGCATTTATTTGAAATAGAATCTTTTGTAACATTATAAATGTTGCGTTCTTGATGAATAAAAATATTAATTTCTTTAAAACAATCCTACCGACCCAAGACTATTGAATATTAGTGTATCACATAAATGTTTCATCAGGTTTGTTTACCTGCTGCATTCAACCATGTACTGAATAATCACTGACAATTATGTCATTCATACAGTGTTGTAATGAATACATATTGCTCTTGTCCCGATTTACATATTCAAGGACTTGAATCATTAGCGAATCCTTCAAAGTGAAGTTAAGATGTTTCTGCAGATGCAGAGCTGCATGACTGAACATTGTACGAATCTCTTGTGAATCCGGACTGTGGCTCTTTCCTCGTGGTCAAATATTTTGTGGATCACAGGAACAGTTCGGAAGTGATTGATAACATCTGTCGACTCTGTCAAATACTGTTACACGGCAGTTCTGGTGACGCATGTTTACACGGACACAGGCTGAAATAATGGGGTGAACTTCAGGTTTGAGTTCCTGTGATATTTTTGGGCCCAACATAAGGACTTGAGCTTGAACCAGTGTCTGTGTAGTCTGAGCACTGAAAGACTTGTTTTACTAGTCGTCTTGTTGGTGAGTCAGTGTTTGTGTTATGTAAATGACCCACGGCGTCCAGCTGGAGAGTTTGTGTCCCACGCAGCTGATTCATGCGGCTCGAAAAACAGATGTTTGCTTTTAGTTTCTTTCAGCCTCTGGGTGACATTTGATCAGTTTCAGGGCTTTTATGTGACAAATCCAAATGCAGGTCACTTGTAACGTGGTTTGTGAATGATAACAGCGCCAGCTCCACTTTATTCTCACTTTTGCGTAATTCCAAGTATATTTGTCCATTGCGTTTTACTTTACACAACTGATCTCACGCATGACTGCATGCGGTTTGTAGACAGAGGAATTTTCCGCTTGAAGCCATGTGATCCACAGCTAGTCAACACAGACTTAGTGCATCAAATACTTACTAGTTAGTGCAAGTGTGAATAGCCATTCTTATGCATCCCTTAAACCAGTGACATCAGTATCTGAAAAACTTTTTTTCTCTGCATTTCTCCTCTTCTCTAGTTTGCTTCTAAATCTAGTTGTCTAATAAACCTGGCATTGAATATTATGAATATTGTTGCTCTTTGAGAAATTGCTTTTGTTTCTCTTTTGAAACAACTCGCTTTGGATAAATCTGCTAAATGCATAAATGCATACATGTAAATGGATGGCATTGGTAATATTTATGCTTGTTTCACACAGCTGACATAAGTGGTGCACATTTAACCCTTTCATGCACAGAGGTTACTACAGTGGACAGCTATTCAAAAAGCATTTTCTTGCATATGCATGGGTATTGATGGCATTAGTTGCACATCAACCTCTACATCAACCTCTACCAAGTGGCGAGCCGTTGTGTGTTGATTTTTTTCCCCTCCAAACCAAGATGGCCGATGGCCAGTCAGAAATGCCAAGTTGCTCCGGAATATCCATCCATTCCTTCTATCCTAGGGGACTATTGCAGGTGAAAAAAATGTTGTGGCATCAAGCAATATCTAATGAGTCATATCACAGTTACATTTTTCAAGTATTGATTTAGATTGGGAGAAAATTTTGGTTAATCATCTTTCCACTATATTGGACATCATGCATCAATAGCTGTATTTCAGCTACAATTCATACTATTACTGTGACTGTTGTTTTTGAAAATACTTAATCTGCAGTCACTTTTTTTTGACTGTAAATAAATGTATTTGTGTTATTAGAAAGTAATTTGCATTAACATCAAAAAAGTAATGTGATTACATAACGCACGTTACTTGTAATGCATTACTTTACTCGTTACATCAAAAAGTAATCTGATTACATAATGCATGTTACTTGTAATGCATTACTTTACTCGTAACATCAAAAAGTAATCTGATTATGTAATGTACGTTACGTGTAATACATTACTTCACTCATTACATCAAAAAGTAATCTGATTATGTAATGCATGTTACTTGTAATGCGTTACTTTACTCGTAACATCAAAAAGTAATCTGATTATGTGATGTACGTTACGTGTAATACATTACTTCACTCATTACATCAAAAAGTAATCTGATTATGTAATGCATGTTACTTGTAATGCATTACTTTACTCGTAACATCAAAAAGTAATCTGATTATGTGATGCATGTTACTTGTAATGCGTTACTTTACTCGTAACATCAAAAAGTAATCTGATTACATAATGCACATTACTTGTAATGTACTACTTTACTTGTATGAAATGAAATCTCTTTGAAAAATATGTGTAAAAAATTACATTTCAAATCTTGTTTTTCATGCCCTAAGAGCAATAAAAACACAGGGAAAAATCCTGACTGAGGTTATCATAATTCATACATGAAAGGGTTCATTCAGTGTCCCATTCTTGATAACCATTTATAGTTTATGACTATAAATACTCAGTTTGGTAACCTAGAAGCATTATTTTCTGTTTAGAGCTATAGTTCAATGTGAAAGCTCAACGTTCATCTGATGTTGTCGTTACTTTCCTGAAACTCAAGGTTGTTGGTCTTTCAGAATTTGATGTGTGCCATTTAAATCCAATGTAAATGCATATTTTGAACTCTTTTGAAACCCCAGCATTGATTCCAATCAATGTCCTTGAGGCAAAAATAATAACACGAGGCAATAATCATTTTGAGCATGCACAGACCGAACTCTATTCTTCCGCCAAATGAATATCTGTCCTTGCAGCCTTTAGCGCTTCGATCAATGGCATCAGTCCAATGGCCTTGCCTTCGACAGAGACCAAACACTTCTGTAGAGATGAGGTCAATTAAGCATTCTGCCTTTATAAGCACAGTGATCTATACATCTGCCAGGCTAATTGAGAGAGAGAGAGAGAGAGAGAGAGAGTGACCGACCAGAACCCGTCTCACCTCCCTCATCTGGAGTGTGAAGCAGCCCATAAAAGCCATAAAAGTGCCAGGCTTAATTGCAAGCGATAGGAAACCCTAGGAGAGTCCGCAGCTGTTTTGATGCGACTGGCGAGCTGCTCTCGGGTCTATAGATCTCACGCTGGAATATAATCGAACACCTTTTGAACTGCAGATTCAAAAATACATGTTTCACTACAAATGAAAACATGCTGATGCTGGATTTACATTAACTCTGTATCTTCACAATGTGTCTGTGTGCGCTCTTTGAAGCTGTGATAACATTTAGAGTGAGCTACAATGAACTCTCAGATAATGAGAAGTGTGTAATATGGAAAGATTGTGTGGAAAAACATGCTGAACCCCGAATCACATTCACTGTCATTCCATGCCAACTTTAGATCGACATACAAAACTATCAAATATTATCTTTATAATTTAATATTATAGTTATTCTTCCTGTGGTTTTTATACTTGTGTTTGCTTGTTGTCTCTGTTGTCATCTCTGCCTGCACTTCTCTATTCTTTACTCAGCATCCTGCTGATGAACTGACAGAGTTCATGTAGGTTTGCTGGATAGTCCAGTTATGTCATGTGATCTGTCCCTGTTAATGTCTCTGCCGACAGGAGTAAATCTGTAGATCTGAAGATCTCATGGGTTTCTCTGATACTCTCTGTCTGTATATTGTAGTCTTAGGATGAGCAGTTTTGGATGTAAGTGGCTCAGGTTTGTTCTTGCTGTTTTCCTTAATTATGTGTTTTATATTAATGAAGTTTAAGTTTTCATTTCTTGTTCTCACATTCTGAACTTTTTGCTAAACATCTGCTTTTGTGATTCACAGAAGAAAGAGCATCATATGGGCCATATTTAACATATATTCTCTCTCTCTCTCTCTCTCTCTCTCTCTCGATAGATAGATAGATAGATAGATAGATAGATGGATGGATGGACAGATCAACGATGGATGGATGGATGGACAGACAGATAGACAATGGATAGATAGATAGATAGATAGATAGATAGATAGATAGATAGATAGATAGATAGATAGATAGATAGATAGATGGATGGATGGATGGACAGATCAACGATGGATGGATGGATAGACAGACAGATAGACAATGGATAGATAGATAGATAGATAGATATAGACAGACAGAAAGATGATGGATGGATGGATGGATGGATGGACAGACTGATGATGGATGGATGGATGGACAGACAGACAGACAATGGATAGATAGATATAGATAGACAGAAAGACGATGGATGAATGAATGGATGGATGGACAGATTGATGATGGATGGATGGACAGATCAACGATGGATGGATGGATGGATGGATGGATGGAAAGACAGACAATGGATAGATACATATAGATAGACAGAAAGCCGATGGATGGACAGATTGATGATGGATGGATGGATGGACAGACAGAAAAATGGATAGATAGATATAGATAGACAAAGACGATGGATGGATGGATGGACAGATCGACGATGGATGGACAGACAGACAATGGAAAGATAGATATAGATAAACAGAAAGACGATGGATGGATGGATGGATGGACAGATCGACGATGGATGGATGGATGGATGGATGGACAGATCGACCATGGATGGATGGATGGATGGATGGACAGATTGACGATGGATGGAAAGACAGACAATGGATAGATATAGATAGATAGAAAGCCGATGGATGGATAGATGGATGGATGGATAGATAGATCGACCATGGATGGATGACAGATCGACGATGGATGGATGGATGACTGGATGGATGGAAGGACAGATCGACGATGGATGGATGGACAGATCGACAATGGATAGATAGATATAGATAGACAGAAAGCTGATCGATGGATGGGTGGATGGATGGAGAGATTGACGATGGATGGATAGATATAGACTGACAGAAAGCCGATGGATGGATGGATGGACAGATCAACGATGGATGGATGGATAGACAGATAGACAATGGATAGATAGATAGATAGATAGATAGATAGATAGATAGTCAGCTTAGTCTCATTGGAGTATTAGTAGACAGACTGCCTAATATCTGCAAACACTTTATCTTGATTCTTCCTCGACAGACATTCTACTGACTATAAGTAACTTTGCTACTACATGATGTCAACTAACAGTCTACTAATACTCTAATGAGAGTTAGTTGACATGTAGTTGTGAAGTTACTCACAGTTAGTAGAGTGGACCATGGAAATAAAGTGTAACTAGACAGAGGAGTCTGTATCCTGCAGGCTGTTGGAAGCAGACGGATCCAGCTGTGTTCAGATAAATGATGGTAGAACAACAGCGCTGTAATTGGAACAAGAGTGTTAACAGCACAAGGAGGTGGAACTCCTGCGTTTCAGAGGACCAGAGTTATTTTAGCAGGCCTGCTGTAATTTTAACAGCAGAATCCTCTGTGACTTAATTAATTGGAACAGGAGGCTTAAGTAATGAAACTCTCTGTCCCAAAATCAGACTACAGAAGAGCAGCTCAGCAGTCGTGATCCGTCGAGACTCACCTTACAGACAGAAACTGGGGCTTTTCTCCAGGAATGTTCTGCAGTAGAAGCCTGTGACCTCGTTTATTCTGTGTATCGTGGTGTTATGGGAGCATGTGATGTTTGTTTCAGAGCTTATTGCTGTTTTAGTTCAATTGAGACGGCCATTTGTCACTCGAATGTGCAACTTTTCAGGTGTCATTTGCTTCTGGTTATTTGCGACTTTTTATCTCGCAATTCTGACTTTATATCTCGCAATTCTGACTTTATAACTCGCAATTCTGACTTTATATCTCGCAATTCTGACTTTATATCTCGCAATTCTGACTTTATAACTCGCAATTCTGACTTTATATCATAATTCTGACTTTATATCTCGCAATTCTGACTTTATATCATAATTCTGACTTTATATCTCACAATTCTGACTTTATATCTCGCAATTCTGACTTTATATCATAATTCTGACTTTATATCTCGCAATTCTGACTTTATATCATAATTCTGACTTTATATCTCGCAATTCTGACTTTATATCATAATTCTGACTTTATATCTCACAATTCTGACTTTATATCATAATTCTGACTTTATATCACGCAATTCTGACTTTATATCTCGCAATTCTGACTTTATATCATAATTCTGACTTTATATCTCGCAATTCTGACTTTATATCTCGCAATTCTGACTTTATATCATAATTCTGACTTTATATCTCGCAATTCTGACTTTATATCTCGCAATTCTGACTTTATATCATAATTCTGACTTTATATCACGCAATTCTGACTTTATATCTCGCAATTCTGACTTTATATCATAATTCTGACTTTATATCTCGCAATTCTGACTTTATATCATAATTCTGACTTTATATCACGCAATTCTGACTTTATCTCGCAATTCTGACTTTATATCATAATTCTGACTTTATATCTCGCAATTCTGACTTTATATCATAATTCTGACTTTATATCTCACAATTCTGACTTTATATCTCGCAATTCTGACTTTATATCATAATTCTGACTTTATATCAGGCAATTCTGACTTTATATCTCGCAATTCTGACTTTATATCATAATTCTGACTTTATATCTCGCAATTCTGACTTTATATCATAATTCTGACTTTATATCACGCAATTCTGACTTTATATCTCGCAATTCTGACTTTATATCATAATTCTGACTTTATATCTCGCAATTCTGACTTTATATCATAATTCTGACTTTATATCACGCAATTCTGACTTTATATCTCGCAATTCTGACTTTATATCATAATTCTGACTTTATATCTCGCAATTTTGACTTTATATCTCGCAATTCTGACTTTATATCTCACAATTCTGACTTTATATCTCGCAGTTCTGACTTTATAACTTGCAATTGCGTGAACATAAGTCAGAATTGTGAAATAAAAAGTTGCAATTACCTTTTTATTTTTTATTCAGTGGTGGAAACAAGCTTCCATAGCTTCTTTACATTGCAAACTGGTATTATTATTTTAATGTATTATCATAATGTTGAGCACACTGGTTTGTAGTGCAAATAGTTGTACCATTTACTGCACTTTGTTATTCTTCTAGTTATGTTTGTTTAAAGTTATCTGGTCTTTAATAAGGTTAGCACAAAAACATTATTTTATACATCGTTCACAGAACATCAAAGGAATGTTTTACCTGAAACATTTTAGTTGGACCTTCATCTAATGGTTGAACATTCAAAAGTAATATTCCCATAATGTTTGCAGAATTGAATGTTCCTTTAACGTTCGCATAACCAAGAAAAAAAACATTTAACTAACTGGACGTTTTGAGTGTTCAGAGGACATTAAGAAGTAATGTTTTCATAAATTAATGGGAATGTTGGTGAAACATTCTTAGAACATATTTTTGTTAATGATTCGGAAGCCTCGCACATTCACAGAAAATATCTCAGTTCTGCGTGTCAAAATAAGTTGGATGGATCATGGATGTAAAGACGATTTACAGTGTAGATGAGCTCAAAGATACAGCCATCATTCATGGCCTCCTGAAGACAGATATACAGTGAGTTTAACAATGATCTCCACCCCAGAGTTTACCTCAGCACACCTTCACTGCTGCAAAATCTATACGCTCACGTATTAAATGTCATACGGACAATTTACAGTCATGCTTTTATTTCAATTGAAAATGAAAATACATCAGGAGTCGCCGCAGTGCGCGAGCCGTTTGAGTTTTTAATCAGGTGTACACCATTTGAAAATTGTTTACTGTAGTAAGTACTCATCTCACGGCGCGGGACGTTTACGCCTTATATGACACAAAATCAATACCCTCTAAATAAACTTCAGCAACGAGGGAACACACACATATATTTCTTGCCTTGTTGTTCATGGCTCTACAAATAATTATTGGGATTCATAAAACTGCTCTCTGACAGGCCGTAACGTCCAGGTGGCTCCAATCCCAACTTTTAATATAAAATATTATCTTGAGTTTATAGTTTGTCGATTTGCTTGTATACTTCATTTCTTTCATATTTTAATGTGTAAATAAAGAATTTTAGAACATCTTAACTCAAACTAAGACTTTTTACATTCCTTTCAGGTGTTATTCTTGTCTATGGGTGCGTTGTGGGTAGTTTCTAGGGTGTTGCTACCGTGTGTCGCTGATATTGTAAGTTTTCTTTCTTCATAAGCACATGTTGATACAGATGTGATGGTTAAACAGCTCCTGACAGTGTTTCTCTGAGGTTTCTGTACAGTGTTGGTCAGGCATCAGTGCTTCTCAACACTTCGTTCAATGTGTCGACCGAATTACTGTCCTCTAAAAGATTCAGTGTTTTTGTCTGACGAGAGTTTTATGGTTGCAAGAAAAAGGAACTATATATATATATATATATATGTATATATATATATATATATATATACACACACACACACTAATAAAATACATTATCAATAATTACATTAAATAAATAAATAAATAAATAAAAGTAATTATTTTAATTAAATGAATTGTTTTTTGGTGCCGAAAAGTGATGTTGTTCTCTTCTGCTCTGTGTGAGTCAGTAAATGATGTTGAGCATCATGAGTTCGGTTTCAGACGGTCAGAGTGGTCAGTTCAGGGGTTCACCGGATTAACCTGCCTGTTTAGAGACGTTATTAATGCGTGTGAACTCACGCTTCAGTAATAAGCCTCTTTCCTCTCGGCTGTTATAATCCAGACTCAGTGAAAGTGTGATCAGTTATAGGTGCTGGTTTTACACACGCAATGAAATCTGAAATGACAGATTCGGGTGATAAAATATGAATTAGTCGAGAGTGTGATTGTGACTATGAGAAAGAGAAGGAAAGGTCTTTATATATTTTACAGTCACAAATAATCTTATGGATTATTTTCATACTCAGTGATGTAAATCAAGGGGCAAAGGTACATGAAGAACATGTGATTGTTGAATGAAGTCCAGCAGTAATCTGTGTGTAATCTCATTATGAAACCAGAACCACATTCATGAAAGCTGAACTTCTGTCCACTGTGATGTAACAGTAATTTCATTCGGATTCTGTGTTTGGGGTGTTATATAAATGTCATTGTGTTTAGTGCACTTACAGGTTAATCCTGATACACTGCAAAACAAAAAAACAGTGTACTCTGTATTTCTGTCTTGTTTTCCAGCACAAATATCTAAACATTGTTGAATCAAGATACATTTACTGGAGATTTAAGTCTTGTTTTCTGAAAAAAAAAAAAAAAAAAAAGCATAAAAATTAAGCATGAAAAATGATCTGGCAATTATCTGTCAGAAAATGGGGTCTTGTTTTCCTTTTGTATTAAGTTTCTTTTTTTTTTTTTTTTGACCCAATTGGAAGATATTTTTCTCTAGTTTTAAGCATGAATTCGTCTAATTTTGATACATTTTCAGCAAACAAGACTTAATATCTTCAGTCATTTTGCTTCTCCAGTAAATGTGGATGGATGGATGGATAGACATACGATGGATGGATGGATGGACAGACAGATCAACGATAGATAGATAGATAGATAGATAGATAGATAGATAGATAGATAGATAGATAGATAGATAGATAGATAAACATATGGATGGATAGGTGGATGGATAGACATACGATGGATGGATGGACAGACAGATCGACGATAGATAGATAGATAGATAGATAGATAGATAGATAGATAGATAAACATACGATGGATGGATGGATGGATGGACAGACAGATCGACGATAGATAGATAGATAGACAGATAGATAGATAGATAGATAGATAGATAGATAAACATACGATGGATGATGGATGGATAGGTGGATGGATGGATGGATAGACATACTGTGGATGGATGGACAGACAGATCGACAATAGATAGATAGATAGATAGATAGATAGATAGAAAGATAGATAAACATACAATGGATGGATGGATAGATGGATAGACATACGATGGATGGATGGATGGATGGACACAGATCAACGATAGATAGATAGATAGATAGATAGATAGATAGATAGATAGATAGATAGATAGATAGATAGATAGATAGACATGATGGATGGATGGGTGGATGGATGGACAGACAGATCAACGATAGATAGATAGATAGATAGATAGATAGATAGATAGATAGACATACGATGGATGGATGGATGGACAGACAGATCAACGATAGATAGATAGATAGATAGATAGATAGATAGATAGATAGATAGATAGATAGATAGATAGATAAACATATGGATGGATAGGTGGATGGATAGACATACGATGGATGGATGGACAGACAGATCGACGATAGATAGATAGATAGATAGATAGATAGATAGATAGATAAACATACGATGGATGGATGGATGGATGGACAGACAGATCGACGATAGATAGATAGATAGACAGATAGATAGATAGATAGATAGATAGATAGATAAACATACGATGGATGATGGATGGATAGGTGGATGGATGGATGGATAGACATACTGTGGATGGATGGACAGACAGATCGACAATAGATAGATAGATAGATAGATAGATAGATAGAAAGATAGATAAACATACAATGGATGGATGGATAGATGGATAGACATACGATGGATGGATGGATGGATGGACACAGATCAACGATAGATAGATAGATAGATAGATAGATAGATAGATAGATAGATAGATAGATAGATAGACATGATGGATGGATGGGTGGATGGATGGACAGACAGATCAACGATAGATAGATAGATAGATAGATAGATAGATAGATAGATAGATAGACATACGATGGATGGATGGATGGACAGACAGATCAACGATAGATAGATAGATAGATAGATAGATAGATAGATAGATAGATAGATAGATAGATGACAGACAGACAGACAGACAGATAGACAGATAGATAGATAGATAGACAGATAGATAAATAGACATACGATGGGTGGATGGATGGACAGACAGATCAACGATAGATAGATAGATAGATAGATAGATAGATAGATAGATAGATGACAGACAGAGAGACAGACAGACAGATAGACAGATAGATAGATAGATAGATAGACAGATAGATAAATAGACATACGATGGATGGATGGATGGACAGACAGATCAACGATAGATAGATAGATAGATAGATAGATAGATAGATAGATAGATAGATAGATAGATAGATGACAGACAGACAGACAGATAGACAGATAGATAGATAGATAGATAAATAGACATACGATGGATGGATGGACAGACAGATCGACAATAGATAGATAAACATACGATGGATGGATGGATGGATGGATAGATAGACATACAATGATGGATGGACAGACAGATCGACGATAGATAGATCAAAAAAAAAAAAAAAAAAACAAGAAGAAAAAAACAACAAGAGCCAGAGGAGAAATACACTGCTGAAATAGTATAGCATGATGTCATGTGATTCTCAGCTCCGCTCATTTCCTGGATGTTTTAAAAGCGCAATCAAGCAAATGAAGCAGATTCAGAAATGCAGTTTTGGCCTTTGATTCATGATACTGAATAATGAACACAGAACTCAGATAAAATCACAATTAAACCTGCATTCGCAACGATTCATTCTTGTTGTTACAGTGTATACAAACACAACTAATCAAAGAGCCGTCAGGTTTAACAATCAGACTTCAGTAGTTAGTGCTGACAAACGGAGGTCGTATGATTGCGCAGATGTTTTAATATGACGTTTTTTTTATGGTGCAGCTTTTAATGATTTCCAGTTTGATTAATCAGATCCTAATCATTTCATCAGACAAGGGCTCTTCGTTATGAGGTTTAATGCAGCAGGCACCGCCCCTTTGTAAAATCTGACAAGCGCATGAAAAAATCAGCGACAGTTGATTAATAACTCCAGACATGATGCAATCTTCATCTTTATTAAGATGTTGAAAGCTCTGCGGCGCGGCCCGATGATGTGACCACACGGCTTTTCCTAACCGGAGAGCAAGGAAGAAAAGTGTAGAACAAAAAGAAAAATGTGAGGTATTTGAGAGAGCGAGTGAGCGAGCGAGGGAAAGGAAGAAAGACACAGTGTTGGCCCAGGAATAATTAACAAATAGAGTACAGATGGCAAAAACAGATGGTTTCATTTGGGTTGTTCTGCGGATGGAAGGCCGAGGGCTGCAGTACCGCTGATGATAATGGATTCTGCACTCAGACGCTGGACAAACGTCCTCTAGAAGTATGAGCGTCTGATCAAAAACGCTCAATTCATAGATTGACAAAGTGACTGTGTTATTGATGTCTTCAGTCCTGTGGATGGTGATGTTTCAGTGTGAAATGTTGAAATGATTTCTCATGCACTCTTCAACATAATGGATTCAAATAGGGGGTTTGCAGCAATGGCAAAGAAGAACCAGTTTTGGTTCCCCAAAGAACCTTTCAGTGAACTTTCATTTTTACTTAGTGTGAAGAACATTTAAAGACGTCCTTGATAATGATTTGACTTTTTTAACTTTAGTTAGTGTGTAATGTTGCTGTTACGACACTCAAAGTTGCAAAGGGAGATATTTTCTTTTACAGAAATTGCTACAACAAATGGCTGGGACTACGACAAGCTTCTTCCCAGGTTGGTGACATCACAAACCCTAAAATTTACATTAACCCCGCCCCCGAGAACACGCAACAAAGGGGGCGAGGCCATGTTGGGCTGCTTTAGAGAAGAGGAAGAGTTGTTGTTGTAAATGCCGTCATTTTACGCCGGACTGCTTCACAAACGAGGGTCAATTCAACACAAAAGATTAACATGACGGCACATGCTAGTGGATGAGTTGAATCAACTCCACAGCAACTACATAAATTTATCCACTAACCATTCAGAAACGTCTAAAAGTTGTAACTTCTTCCTGAGTCTCTCCATCAGTGTCGACTCCGGTTTGAACAATGTAAGGCTGAACACCGTTACTGACAATCCTCATTTTGGCTGCGTGAGATTCTCCAGCTTTGTTGTTGTTGAGCTGTTAAAGCTCCGCCCTCTTCTGGAAAGGGGGCCGGGAGCAGTGGCTCATTTGCATTTAAAGGGACACACACAAAAACGGCGTGTTTTTGCTCACACCCAAATAGGAGCAAATTTGACAAGCTATAATAAATGATCTGTGGGGTATTTTGAGCTGAAACTGTGAAACTGACACTGTGGACACCAGAGACTTATATTACATCTTGAGACTTATATTACATCTTGAAAAAAGGACATTATTGGTCCCCTTTAAAAAAAATCTAAAGACCCCTGAAAAACTACATTACCCAAGATGCTGTACCGAAAATTCCACCAATCATGTGCCAAAAGATCTTGTTAGTTCCGCCCACTTCCATGAAGCACTGCAAATGACATAATCATGTCAATCTCCCTATGCTCTCAGAATACTTAAATATTTATATTTTAATTTATATTTTAAGTTTAAATTATATTTTAATTTAATTATTGCTCTTCGCAATGGTTCATGGGATTATATTTCTTTCCCTCACTAAAGCCGTAAAGTTCACAGCCTTGTAATGTACCTTTATATTTTTGTTTTAAATTAAAGTTTGTAGTGTTATGATTCTCCTCGTAGCTGATTGGTTTGATTCATAGCTTATAACTTTTTTTTTTTTTTTTTTTTTTAAATCCCTATGAGAAATGAAAGGAAAAAATACTTCCAGAACCAACTTTGCTGAAAAAGTGGACGGGAACCTTTATTTTTAAGAGTGTAAAACTGGTTTCTTGTTTAATGTGGATGATGTAAGTTTGGGGCGGGGCTATCTGTTTGTCCAATCATATGTACACAAAAGGCAGACATTGGTTCCCATAGCAAGATTAATATATTAGTGTATTTCTGTCGAATGTCCTCCACAGGTGTGTGTTTACTTTGAACGCGGCTCATTCACTCAGAATTTAGGGTTTTCATCTATTCGTTTTATAAGCAGGCTGCCAGCAGTGTGAACATTGGTTGAAATCAGCCACCGAAACATAAACATAAACTCTGGTGCGGTCATGACAGTCAGAGCACATCTATTCTGTCTGAATCAACATTTCAGCGCTTGTGATGATGATTCATGTATGTGTTTTTGTGCTACTTTATGACACGCAACCATTGAAAAGATTTTTTTTTTTTTAAGAAATTAATACTTTTATTCATCAAGGACGCATTAAATTGATCAAAAGTGACAGTAAAGACATTTATAATGTTACAAAAGTTTCTATTTCAGATAAATGCTGTTCTTTTGAACTTTATATTCATCAAAGAATCATGAAAAATAAAATGTATCACAGTTTCCACAAAAATAAGAACTGTTTTCAACATTAATAATAATCAGAAATGTTTCTTGAGCAGCAAATCATCATATCAGAATGATTTCTGAAGGATCATGTGACACTGAAGACTGGAGTAATGATGCTGAAAATTCAGCTTTGATCACAGGAATAAATTACACTTTACTATATATTCACAGTTATTTTTCATAGTAATAATATTTCATATTTTTTGCTGTATTTTTGATCAAATAAATGCGTCTTGGTGAGCAGAAGAGACTTAAAAATATTAAAAAAATCGTACCAACCCCAAACTTTAGAATGGTTCAGTTCAGCCAAAAATGAACTTTCTAAAATATATTTTAAAAAACATTGGGGTCCAACAACTTTGATTTTCATTGTTTGGACAAAGAAAAAAAAAAGAACTATCCCTTTAAATCATGTTGTTTTGAATTATATTCATTTTTAAGAAATGATTTATGTGTGAACCCAATCCGGTGTCTGTATCTGCTGGAAGAGGTTTTGGGTTACACACTGAAGATATAGTGAGTGACACTAGTTAGTGAACAGGCGGTGAGTTTCTCCCAACCTTTGACTGCTTTTAAGAAGCGATCACTTCCTGACACGCTGTAAGTGCGTCAGCACATGTTGTTCATTTAGCCGATGTGATCATGAGGTTTTTTGCCTAAATGTGTGAATCAGTGACATGCTAAAAGGCCATTGATTTTTACACCCATGATGTCTTCCTGATGGCGCTTGAAAGGGTTTGAGAGTGACACGTTCTAGAAACGTACGGGATAATTCGATCCAGGTCGGGCTTAGCAGAAGAAATCACATTCAAATCAAAAGCTTTAATGACTCTACAGCTGTGGGCACCTGAAAAGAGCCTTTATCCTCAATTAGGGGCTTGTCAGGAGGGAAAATGCACCTTCAAATTGCACACAGTTCTCTCTCAGTCGTACTTGAGCCGTTCGTCCTGAGCTCCCACAGACAGCACAGCAATTTGGGGTAATCCATATTGACGGCTCCTCGATGACCTCATCGTGCCGGGATTTTCTCAGAGACGGCCAATGTAAACAACTGATTTAACTTTATGTGTGGGACCGAAGCCGCTGCGTCGAACTGCTCCGACATGATAAATGTAGCGCAGATATGAAGCCGAGGAGAAGCCATGAAGAATGCACTGCAAAAAAATGATTTTATAAACAAGTATTTTTGTCTTGTTTTTCCAGTAATATATCGGTAACATTTTACAGTAAGGATCTGTACATTAGTTAACATGAACTGCAGTTGCTAAGGTGTTATGGTCAGTTGTTAGGATGTTGCTATTCAGTCACTAGGGTGTTGTGGGTTGTTAGGGTGTTCCTATGCACTTGTTTGGGTGCTGAGGTTGTTTGTTAGCATGATGTTGTGCTGTCACTAGGGTTTTGTGGGTGGTTGTTAGGGTGTTGCTATGCAGTATCTGGGATTTATGAGTGGTTGTTAGGGTGTTGCTATGCAGTTGCTATGATGTGGGTAGTTGTTAGGGCATTGCTATGGAGTTGCTGGAATGTTGAGGGTGATTGGTAGGCTGTTGCTATGCAGTTGCTAGGATGTTGTAGGTGGTTGCTAGGGTGTTGCTGTGCATTCACTAGAGTGGATAGGGCGTTGCTATGCAGTCGCTAAGGTATTATGGTAAGTTGTTAGGATGTTGCTATTCAGTCACTAGGGTGTTGTGGGTTGTTAGGGTGTTCCTATGCACTTGTTTGGGTGCTGAGGTTGTTTGTTAGCATGATGTTGTGCTGTCACTAGGGTTTTGTATGTGGTTGTTAGGGTGTTGCTATGCAGTATCTGGGATTTATGAGTGGTTGTTAGGGTGTTGCTATGCAGTTGCTATGATGTGGGTAGTTGCTAGGGCATTGCTATGGAGTTGCTGGAACGCTGAGGGTGATTGGTAGGCTGTTGCTATGCAGTTGCTAGGATGTTGTAGGTGGTTGCTAGGGTGTTGCTGTGCATTCACTAGAGTGGATAGGGCGTTGCTATGCAGTCGCTAAGGTATTATGGTAAGTTGTTAGGATGTTGCTATTCAGTCACTAGGGTGTTGTGGGTTGTTAGGGTGTTTCTATGCACTTGTTTAGGTGCTGAGGTTGTGTGTTAGCATGATGCTGTGCTGTCACTAGGGTTCTGTGGGTGGTTGTTAGGGTGTTGCTATGCAGTAGCTAGGATTTATGGATGGTTTTTAGGGTGTTGTTTTGCAGTTGCTATGATGTGAGTAGTTGCTAGGGCATTGCTATGAAGTTACTGGAATGTTTAGGGTGATTGGTAGGGTGTTGCTATGCAGTTGTTAGGATATTGGGGGTGGTTGCTAGGGTGTTGCTATGATGTGGGTAGTTGCTAGGGCATTGCTATGGAGTTTCTGGAATGTTGTGCTGTCACTAGGGTTTTGTGGGTGGTTAATAGGGTGTTGCTATGCAGCTGCTAGGATGCTGTGGGTGGTTGCTAGGGTGTTGCTGTGCATTCACTAGAGTGGATAGGGCGTTACTATGCAGTCGCTAAGGTGTTACGGTCGGTTGTTAGGATGTTGCTGTTCAGTCACTTGTGGGTTGTTAGGGTGTTGCTATGCACTTGCTTGGGTGCTGAGGTTGTTTGTTAGCATGATGTTGTGCTGTCACTAGGGTTTTGTGGGTGGTTGTTATGGTGTTGCTATGCAGTTGCTATGATGTGGGTAGTTGCTAGGGCATTGCTATTGAGTTGCTGGAATGTTGAGGGTGATTGGTAGGGTGTTGCTATGCAGTTGCTAGGATGTTGTGGGTGGTTGCTAGGGTGTTGCTGTGCATTCCCTAGAGTGGATAAGGCATTGCTATGCAGTCGCTAAGGTGTTATGGTCGGTTGTTAGGATGTTGCTGTTCAGTCACTAGGGTGTTGTGGGTTGTTAGGGTGTTCCTATGCACTTGTTTGGGTGCTGAGGTTGTTTGCTAGCATGATGCTGTATTGTCACTAGGGTTTTGTGGGTGGTTGTTAGGGTGTTGCTATGATGTGGGTAGTTGCTAGGGCGTTGCTATGGAGTTGCTGGAATGTTGTGCTGTCACTAGGGTTTTGTGGGTGGTTGTTAGGGTGTTCCTAGGATGTTGTGGGTGGATGCTAGGGTGTTGCTGTGCATCCACTGGAGTGGATAGGGCTTTGCTATGCAATTGCTAAGGTGTTCTGGTCAGTAGTTAGGATGTTGCTATTTAGTCACTAGGGTGTTGTGGGGTGCTATGCACTTGTTTGGGTGCTGAGGTTGTTTGTTACCATGATGCTGACATAAAACACAGAAGCGATGAACGTGAACAGAGAATTACACAGAAGAGAAGATATTGTTGAATAAAATTGTTATTTTTGTTGTTTTGTTTTTGTGCAGAAAAGTATTCCTTACTTTATGTATATTACTTTAAGTATTGTCACTTCATAACATTAAGGTTGAAGCACTGTAGTCATATTGACTATTTTATTGATGTCTTTAGTACTTCTCTGGACCTTGAATGATGGTATATACATTGCTTTCTATGGGAGATAAAAATAAACAAAACTCGGATTTCATCAAAAATATCTTAATTTATATTTTGAAGATGAACAAATGTCTTATGGGTTTGGAATGACAATTAATGACAGAAATTTTATTTTTGGGTGAACTTACCCTTTAAGGGAACATTCCATTGTATCATTCTTCAAACATTATGTGAACGTTACTTTTGAATGTTTTCTGAACGTTCTGAAACAAGTAGTAACATTTACAAAACATTAAACGAACATCCAGCTAAAATGTGCTAACATTTTGAAAACATTAAAGACCAGATTACTTTGGATGAATATTCTTTTAACATTACTGGAAGAATGTTTGCTCACAACTTTGAGAGAACCTTGCCTTTGAGAGAACGTTCACTCTTCATGGAGAAAATATCAAGCAAATGCATCTTGATTTTAAAATGTATAGATATTTGTACTGGACAACAAGTCAAAAATACTGAGAGCAACAAAATCATTTCTGCAGTGTGTGTTTCAAGGTGTCTTAGGCAGGTTTGCTGTGTGGAATATTAACCTACAGCAAACTTCATCACAAGCGTAGATTTTTCTTTGTTGTTTTGCGCGGCTCAGGGCAATTTCGAAGCACTTACGGTATAAACCCACAGCACACACGACGATCGTTTACAGTTTTCCCAGCGCGCTGACAAACGGCCCCGGTGCCTGCAGACATGGCTTTTTGATTGGAGAAACACCAGCTGGGTCAGTTTTTATTTCTTTGCTTAATTAATGCTCTGCGCTTTTGAGACTTTTGAGAGGTTTGAAGCGACCAGCGTCTGAACTTAAAACAGCTTAGACTTCTTTAGCTTCAACTCTTTTCACGTCGCCCTCGAGATGCACATTAGAAATAGTCGTTATCCATCAAGAAAGTCAAATCTGGAAGAGTATAAATTGAAAACCACCAGTACAAAGTGTGATAAATGCAAATGTATTCACTGACATTTGAAAACCAAACGTCACATTTTCTGTTTTCCTGCCTCAGGTCAGTTTATCCTGCTAATGAAGCGGTTCCTAGGGTTTAACCTTTCTGCGGCGTTTGTGAACCTGCCACTTGTGTGACCTTCACGTTAACTGTTCCTCGTTACTCTTGCACTTTTTGGATGCGGCTCTCGTCGGCCCTGAAGCTCCGTTCGCATGCTGAAACAAATCGAGCAGAATCATTCATAAAAGTGGGCCGGAAACGTAAGGATACGTGTTCCCAGCATTATTAAAATGCATATGTTTAATTTATGATCCAAGACGTTCAAAGGGGATCAGCTGTCTGGGAATAAAGTCCGACATTCCTTTGCCATATGTATTCCCTCCTGCGTTTTCATTCATCCTGGCCGCTGTCTACATCACAAGAGCGCGACGTGTCGGGAGAAATCCCACCTGAAGCTGAGAAATCATAAAGCATTACTCTGAAGAGCACAATACTGGCTGAGCTTCACAATTCACCACACTTTCCCAAGGAAAAATACTCTTCTGTTCGTGATTTGATTTATTTGAGTGCTTTTAGTTTTTAGGAAGAATGTTGTGCTGGACTCACAGTACTGTTGTTTTAACCATTTTTTCCCCCACATTATTATAAACTTTGATTTGCAGCATGGTATTTGAAATTTGGGGGTACAAAGCCAAATGTAATTTACTTATTTTGTGTGTAAATTGAACTACTCACTTCCAACACTCTCAAATAACATGCTTGAGATTTAATATAATATTATATGTAATATTAGTGTATTATAAAATTAGTATATATATATATATATATATATATATATATATATATAAATGAATTTACATTTAAATTTATATTTTTATTATTTATTCTGTTTTCTTCATATATATATATATATATATATATATATACATATATATATATTATTTATAACTATATACATTTTAGAATTTATTTATATAGAAAATATATATATAATACAATTCTAAAATATATTATAATTTTACTATGTATAATATGTACTATATACTGTACTGATGAATGGCTTATACAAATTATTTTATATTGTATTTGCAATTCTACACAACATGAGTAGTTTTATTTCCACATAAGGATTTTTTTTTTTTTCTCTTGATTTCTTTAAGTGGTTTTTGGATGAATGTTGGGTTCATAACATTGTTGGTAACTGTTTTGTGTTAACTTTTCCCCCCCCCCAAAAATGTTACCATCTAATTATGTACGTTTCCAAATGAATTATTCTTTTAAACCATATATTTTTTTAAATAATTCACCTGAACTGGTTGATTCATAATGCATTTCCAAACGTGAAATATAGTGAATTTAACTAAATATTTATTTCAGTGTAACCCTGAAATACATAAACGCAGTGCATGGGAAACATGTTTTAGGTGGCAACTCTCCAGTAGAGAGGTGCTGCTTTATTTCATATCTCTATGGAAAATCCGACTGTAACGGGTTAATTTTCTCAGAGCTCCAAGGCCTATTCAGCGTCACATCTATTGGAAAGCTGTCATCGCTCTCAGTGTTTTTACAGTACCAATAGCAGGTGGGCCACTGTCTGGACCGCTGGCCTCTGGCTATGGCTTTATAACACCGATATTTCAAAACATCTCATGTGTGAATCATAGAGGAGGGAGGGCTGTCTGAAAATCTTAGCTTCACAACCTGCAAAAACAGTGAGTTTACTAAAACACTCGTTTCTTTGGCTCTGGACGTTTCTCCTGCAGTTTGAATCAGGAGTTTCATACGGCGTAACGTCACTCAATCACATCCTTCAGCTAATCATCCTGCTGTCATCCTGCGACATTCATCTCACCAGTCTCCAGAAATTAAAGCAGGCGCTTCTTCCCAATCTGATTTGTGGAGTTTACCCGCAGCGCTCGCCTTCTTTGATCAAAACAAGGAGATGTTAAGGATTTGAAGACATGCTGTGCGGTTAAAGAGTCTCTCCTGGGGCGGACAATTAACACTCGCCATTCTCAACAGATAGTTCATGCCGATCATACCGGGAGGCAGCAGTTATGATGCTTGAATTGCAATTTTAATTACCATTAAGGCTACCAGCAGGACAAGTAAAAAAACAAAACAAAAAAAAGAAAATTAAATACTTCAAAAATTTACGGGGGAGATTGTTTGAGATGAAGTCTCTAGAGGTCTGACACTCGAATAGAGATGTACACTAACTGAGAAACCGTTTAAAGATGACATGCTGTTGAATGATGCTAATTAAGTAATGTAATTTGCATGACTCTAATTCTGTATGGAAACACGTTTAAGCAAGAATGTACAAGAGGCCGAGCTTCATACAGCGCAACAGTGCTGTTCTTTCTGTTGATTTCAAGAAAGAATCTAAGAAAATTCTTCAAAATAGAGTTCTAAACCTTGAACCAAATCAACCAGATCTAACATGAATCAATATTGCATAACTTTTATTTGAAGTGCAGTATACAGAGAAATCTATAGAGAAAATGAACAGGATTTACTTTGCGCTCTATGACTTATATTCACAGTTAGTGCAGCAGACTGACTGTATTCACAGTATAACATGACCTCAAGTCAACTGGTAGGAATTTTTCATACTGTTTTAGTTTAGCATTAGTTTTAATACTTGTTAACCACAGAATCATCCCCAAGACATTGGCACATCTTTATTCTGACCAACTGGTAACTTCAAACAGCAGGTGTCCATGAAAAATAAACAAAATAAAGTCAGGCGGAGAGCGCTATCAGTGTGGAGTGTGATATCTGTGAGAGGATGTTTGGTCTGGACTCACATTCCCACATTACCAGCCTGGAATTAAAGGGGAGGCTGATTCTGAGAAATCACATCATAGCTATTGATAGAGATGTTCATTAAATCCAGAAATCCTTGCCTTTGTTTACATGACAGATAGATTCATCGATATCTGTGATGTTTTATAAACTTTGACTTAAAGCACAGTGGAGATATAGGCACATAAAGGCACAATATGTAAGATTTTTGGAATAAAATATTCAAAAACAATGTTATATATTTAGTTGACTTGTGTACTTACATTATCCCAAATGTTTCCAAGAATGTTTAAATCAAGAGACATAAGCAATTTTAACCAGGCCTATCAATGACATCATATCCGCGTTACCCTCGATTTCCGATTTTATTTTGTAGAAACCGTGGAAACACCAAAGACGCTTTAATATATTATGTGTTTTTTTAGACAAGGGAACAACTGTTTGGATACATTTATAGACAGAAAACTAATCACTGTTATCAATCGTTCTTATTGTTTGAATCTCGTTTTCTTGATTTACCGCAAGTACCATGTTTTACCATGCCTAATATCGATCTAGCTTACTGTAAAAAGTAATACGTTATATCTACTGCATAAAATTTTGGCAACAGATTACAAGCAATATTATTAATTAAATTCAACAAATAGAACTGAGTTAGAATTAATCAAGTTAATTCCTTAAATGTCAACCATTTAAAACAAGTAAAATTTAAGCAAAATTTAAACAGAAAATATATGAATATGAATTAAGAACTCTTTGTTTTTTATTGCCAACATTGAAGACACCTGGGGCCAGATTTACTAAACTGGGCAAATTAGCGTGAGAGCGCAATTCCACAAATGCGCCGATGGGAGTGGCAAGTTTTGCGCATGATCTACTGCTGACATGCAAATTAAAGAACACAGATGCAGTAAGATCATTTACATAATGAACAACACAATCTACCAAGAGCAGCGCAAATTAGCGTTGGGTTGCAAATAAGCAGAGCTGATGCTCTCATCGGGTGCGGGTCGACACAGGCGCAACTTGTTACATGTAATCTGACAAACACGTACACATATATAGGCCTAATATCGTTTGCCAAAGCCATGTTGGCGTGTATATATATATATATATATATGGCCTATATATATATATATATATATATATATATATATATAGGCTAACATGGCTTGGCAAACGATATGGTCAGATAACGTCTTCCTCTGGCATTCCAAAGAATTCTCTGTGCCATGCAGCCATGTCGCAAAATGGGTTAAGACATGCTTTTTTTGGGGCGTTAAATAATGGCGCAAATACCAGTAAATTGACGAGCGCAAAGATTAGTAAATCACTTTGCGTGATTCATTTAAATACTCTCCTCCCATAAATTTTGCATCTGAAAGGGAAACATCTACAAATACATATGCAATAAGGTCAGCCGCAAAAACAACTTTCCAGCGCTAATTTTGCGTGTCTTTACTAAATCCCAACAATGCCAAAAGAGGGTTTGCGCTGGTGCAAGCTGTTAGTAAATCTAGCCCCTGATGATAACGAGCAGAATCACTGAAGGAACGAGAAACACAAGAATTAACAGAGGTTTAGATGTTGATGTTGATTTTATTGAAAATGTTTGGTCGCCATTACGGTGATCAGTGTTTCATTTAGATGGGCAGTTTGACTCTTTCCTTTTTATGTCAGTTTGTGGATTTTGTAATGTCGTTTGCTAATTTTACACATTTTAAATGGTTGACTTTTAAGGAATTAATTTGATTAATTCTAACTCAATTTTTATATGTTGTATTTAATTAATAATATTGCGTATAACCTGTTGCCACAATTTTATTGAGTAGATAGAGCGTATTACATTTTACGCTGAAGTACCTCATAGCAGCTGCCAAGCGAACGCACAGAGTAGCATTATAACAACTTTCAACACACAAATGTATCTAATATGATAAACAGCGCTGCGTTACCCGGAAGCGGTGACTGCTGGCATACAGTAATAAAAACTGTGTGTCGCGCTCGTCTCTCATTAGCAGTCGCTCCAGTGGCCTCGTTCCTCTCCAATGGGTTTCAGCCACACCCTGCTTAATGATAATAAATCTGTAATACATTAGCTCATCCATGATTTCTGCCTGAGCACCGTCGAATTCTTTTCCACTGGCTGTAGACATAAAGACATGGGAGGTCCATGATTCCACAAAATCAAGGCGTCATTGAGCTACGCCTTTGTTTTTGAATAATCACCTCTAGTTTTTGAGTTATACTCAACACTGTATTTTACTTATATATATTTTATAATTATAATATGATATATTAGTCTATTATAAATATAATATACTAATGTTATATATTCTTTTTAATGATTCAGTTGAATTGAGTGGTTAACAATGCATTTGTAAATCACTTGAGTGTAAAATGAAAATATAGTGAATTTAACTAAATATTTATGTCACTGTAACCTTGAAATGTAAATATGCAGTGCGTGGGAAACTTGAAAAATGAGCAAAATAAAGTCTGCATCTCTTTTCTGTTTTATAACCCTTTACGTCAGAACAGCACAGTTTGATCGAGTGCCTTGAAAAGCCACAGAAATTGATATTCTGCTGTCACTTCCTTAAAATATCACCGCAGAACGAGCAATTACCGCCTCATTCTCAGACCATTGTGTTTGGTCATTTAGTTCTGACTCCATTCAGATGGAACGCTTTATCACAAGACACTAGCCGCTTTTAATTATCCATTCATTTTCTTTCAGAAGAACTGCCATATAATTAATTTCTTTTTATTCACTTTTTATTTGTCTCAATGATAGCTCAATTATTTTTTATAGGCCAGTGATGTTGCGATATCTGTAAGTTCGGACCAAATGGCCTCTCGTTTCATTGTAGTGATGATAACAGAATGAATTGCTCATAATACTGGAGTTGTTCATTTCTCTGCCCAGGGCGGTTGGTTAAAGCGGCGGTTATTGCAGAGAAAGCTCTTTTCCGAACACATTAAACCATGAGGCATTAAATCTTGTTTGTGAAAATGTTTATGATGGACTAAAAATGGCAGATCCTCTAATGAAGATTGTGATTTTTATCTTTACCTTTAAAATGAAATCCTTGACATTGAAAACAATAGATGTGTGATGCATTTTCTCCATGTAAAAGTTTTTTTTTTTTTTGTGCATTTATCTTTGTGAGGCCTGAGTGCCATTTTGGAGTTGAGAAGATTTGCATCTGTTCTTGGAGCTTCAGCAGCTGGTGTTTCTCTGTGTCATTAGTGAGTTCAGTGATCATTCCTCTCACTGCATCACACACCGACATAAAGAAACAAACCCTTTATTACAGGCCAAATAAATAGTGTGATTGCAGAGGGACCATGTGAAACCTGCTGTTGGGTGCATACGGGATGCGTTTGGGGAAAACATTAGTGAAGATGTATTAAATACTGTAAGCGTTATCTGTTCTGCTGAGATATAGTGTGTCAGTGATACAGAGCAGCTGGAGAGACAGGAAATGAATTCATTTTCATTTACCGCCGAACAGAGACACGGGCGCTGTTGCCTGATGTGTTTGTGGATGAGCTGAACGCAGCGAGCCGAGCCTCAGTAAAGACTTACAGGGAAATGGTAAATGTTAACCAGGGATGGACAGAATCGAATAATTAATCGCCTCTCAATTCACGAGTGTGAATTTTAATTGAATTGGATTAGAATAGAGTGGCGCAGAACCCAGAAGACTAATTCACCAGTGGTTCCTCTGAGATTTATGAGTAAATATAACTTGACTATACTTTAATTTACATTGTAGAACAAAATGTCAAAGAATCTATCTATCTATCTATCTATCTATCTATCTATCTATCTATCTATCTATCTATCTATCTATCCATTTTTGATCCATCTATCCATTTTTGATCTATCTATCTATCTATCTATCTATCTATCTATCTATCTATCTATCTATCAATTTTTGATCTATCTATCCATTTTTGATCTATCTATCTATCTATCTATCTATCTATCTATCTATCTATCTATCTATCTATCTATCTATCTATCCATCCATTTTTGATCCATCCATCCATTTTTGATCCATCTATCCATTTTTCATCCATCCATCCATCCATCCATCCATCCATTTTTGATCCATCCATCCATCCATCCATCCATCCATCCATCCATCCATCCATCTATCCATCCATCCATCCATCTTTCATCCATCCATCCATCCATCCATCCATCCATTTTTATCCATACATCCATCCATTTTTGATCCATCCATCCATCCATCCATCCATTTTTATCCATCCATCTATCCATTTTTGATCATCCATCCATCCACCCACCCATCCATCATCCATCCATTCATCCACCATTTTTGATTCCATCCATCCATTTTTGATCTGTCCATCCATCCATTTTTGATCTGTCCATCCATCCATCTATCCATCCATCCATCCATCCATTTTTGATCTATCCATCCATCCATTTTTTATCCATCCATCCATCCATCCATTTTTTATCCATCCATCCATCTATTTTTTTTATCTTTGCATTCATCCAACCATTTTTGATCTGTCCATCATTTTTTGATCCATCCATCCATCCATCCATCCATTTTTATCTTTGCATCCATTCAACCATTTTTGATCTATTCATCAATCCATCATTTTTTGATCCATCCATCTATCCATTCATTTTTGATCTATCATCCATCCATTTTTGATTTATCCATCCATCCATTTTTGATCCATTCATTCATTCATCTATTTTTGATCCATCCATCCATCCATCATCCATCCATTTTTTATCTATCCATTTATCCATACATACATAGATACATTTTTGATCCCTCCATCCATTCATCCATCCATCCATCCATCCATCCATCCATTAGTTAGAGACAAATTCACAATAGAATTTATGAAGGTAAATGTATTCTCAATGTAAATCTGAACAGTGCACAACCCTGGTGTTGAGTGCCCATTCATATTGTGAGCCGGGGGAAAAGTTTGGTGCGTGACGCCCCTGAATGTTGAGTAATTTGTGAAAGCGGATTGAGGAAATCAGGATACAGTAACACGTAATACTCTTAGCCGCCGGTAATGCTCACTAATGCAAACGTAATATGTGTTATGTAAACTGAATTAGCAGACACATAAACAAGTTCATAAGCCCTCAAATGGCCATGTGGAAAAGAGTAGGGTTTGTTGTAGTGAAAAAAATATTCTTGCAGGAAGATTATTGTGTTTATATGGTCACGGTGGGCTTTAACTTAGACAAGACTTTTAAAAAGGGCTGGAAGATGAATTGACATGCACTTCATAGCTGGCAAGGCTTTAGAAAAACTCTTTAACACATCTTATTGGCCAGGCGAGGTCTTCTGCTCTCAGAGAGCTGCTCTTCATCATCAGCATTCAGCCAAGGGAAGCGTCAGAGGAAATATATCCAATTAGATCACTCCAATCGATCTCTGCCTGTGTTTGCAACATGCTCGAGTCAGGCTAGCTTTCCTGCAGCGTAACACAACAGGCTGATCTGATTAGCAACAGATTGAAGTACATTTAGTCCGACAGTAAAATCTCAAAGCCAATATGTGATGAATGAAATGAAAATAAGTAAAGGTAAACAATGAACTGGAAGAGTTCCGTTAGGAACGTTACATGTGGCGAACACGGAGTGGTTTTTAATATGTTGCTATGCAGTTGCTAGGGGGTTCTTGATTGTTGCTTGTTGATTGATGCTAAGATATGGGTGGTTGCTAGCGCACTACTAACTGGTTACTACGGTATTCTTGGTGGTTAGTGCATTCTGGGCAGTTGCTAGGGTGTTCAGGGTGGTTGCTAGGGCGTTCTTGGAGGTGGCTAGGGCATTCTAGGTGGTTGCTATGATGTTTTGGGTAGTTGCTAGGGTGTTCTGGGTTGTTGCTGAGGCATTTTGGATGGTTGCTAGGGTGTTCTGGGTGGATATTAGGGCATTTTGGGTGGTTACTGGGGTGTTCTGGACAGTTGACATTTTAGGTGATTGCAATGATGTTTTGGGTAGTTGCTAGGGTGTTCTGGGTTGTTGCTAAGACATTTTGTATGGTTGCTAGGGTGTTCTGGGTGGTTATTAGGGCATTTTGGGTGGTTACTGGGGTGTTCTGGACAGTTGGCATTCTAAGTGGTTGCTATGTTGTTTTGGGTAGTTGCTAGGGTGTTTTGGGTTGTTGCTGAGGCATTTTGGATGGTTGCTAGGGTGTTCTGGGTGGTTATTATGACATTTTGGGTGGTTACTGGGGTGTTCTGGACAGTTGACATTCTAAGTGGTTGCAATGATGTTTTGGGTAGTTGCTAGGGTGCTCTGGGTTGTTGCTAAGGCATTTTGGATGGTTGCTAGGGTGTTCTGGGTAGTTATTAGGGCATTTTGGGTTGTTACTGGGGTGTTCTGGACAGTTGGCATTCTAAGTGGTGGCAATGATGTTTTGGGTAGTTGCTAGGGTGTTCTGGGTTGTTGCTGAGGCATTTTGGATGGTTGCTAGGGTGTTCTGGGTGGTTATTAGGGCATTTTGGGTGGTTACTGGGGTGTTCTGGACAGTTGACATTTTAGGTGGTTGCAATGATGTTTTGGGTAGTTGCTAGGGTGTTTTGGGTTGTTGATAGGGCATTTTGGATGCTTGATAGGGTGTTCTGGGTGGTTGTTATGACATTTTGGGTGTTCTGGACAGTTGGCATTCTAAGTGGTTGCTATGATGTTTTGGGTAGTTGCTAGGGTGTTCTGGGTTGTTGCTGAGGCACTTTGGTGGTTGCAAGGGTGTTCTGGGTGGTTATTAGGGCATTTTGGGTGGTTAGTGGGGTGTTCTGGACAGTTGGCATTTCAGGTGGTTGCAATGATGTTTTGGGTAGTTGCTAGGGTGTTCTGGGTTGTTGCTAAGACATTTTGTATGGTTGCCAGGGTGTTCTGGGTGGTTGTTATGGCATTTTGGGTGGTTGCTGGGGTGTTCTGGACAGTTGGCATTCTAAGTGGTTGCTATGATGTTTTGGGTAGTTGCTAGGGTGTTTTGGGTTGTTGCTGAGGCATTTTGGATGGTTGCTAGGGTGTTCTGGGTGGTTATTAGGGCATTTTGGGTGGTTACTGGGGTGTTCTGGACAGTTGGCATTTTAGGTGGTTGCAATGATGTTTTGGGTAGTTGCTAGGGTGTTCTGGGTTGTTGCTAAGGCATTTTAGATGGTTGCTAGGGTGTTCTGGGTGGTTGTTATGACATTTTGGGTGGTTACTGGGGTGTTCTGGACAGTTGGCATTCTAAGTGGTTGCTATGATGTTTTGGGTAGTTGCTAGGGTGTTCTGGGTTGTTGCTAAGGCATTTTGGATGGTTGCTAGGGTGTTCTGGGTGGTTGTTATGACATTTTGGGTGGTTACTGGGGTGTTCTGGACAGTTGACATTTTAGGTGGTTGCAATGATGTTTTGGGTAATTGCTAGGGTGTTCTGGGTTGTTTATAAGGCATTTTGGATGGTTGATAGGGTGTTCTGGGTGGTTATTATGACATTTTGGGTGGTTACTGGGGTGTTCTGGACAGTTGACATTCTAAGTAGTTGCAATGATGTTTTGGGTAGTTGCTAGGGTGTTCTGGGTTGTTGCTAAGGCATTTTGTATGGTTGCTAGGGTGTTCTGGGTGGTTATTAGGGCATTTTGGGTGGTTACTGGGGTGTTCTGGACAGTTGGCATTTTAGGTGGTTGCAATGATGTTTTGGGTAGTTGCTAGGGTGTTTTGGGTTGTTGCTGAGGCATTTTGGATGGTTGCTAGGGTGTTCCGGGTGGTTATTAGGGCATTTTGGGTGGTTACTGGGGTGTTCTGGACAGTTGGCATTCTAAGTGGTTGCAATGATGTTTTGGGTAGTTGCTAGGTGTTCTGGTTGTTGCTAAGGCATTTGGATGGTTGCAAGGGTATTCTGGATGGTTATTAGGGCATTTTGGGTGGTTAGTGGGGTGTTCTGGACAGTTGGCATTTCAGGTGGTTGCAATGATGTTTTGGGTAGTTGCTAGGGTGTTTTGGGTTGTTGCTGAGGCATTTTGGATGGTTGCAAGGGTGTTCTGGGGGGTTATTAGGGCATTTTGGGTGGTTACTGGGGTGTTCTGGACAGTTGGCATTTCAGGTGGTTGCAATGATGTTTTGGGTAGTTGCTAGGGTGTTCTGGGTTGTTGCTAAGGCATTTTGTATGGTTGCTAGGGTGTTCTGGGTGGTTATTAGGGCATTTTGGGTGGTTACTGGGGTGTTCTGGACAGTTGGCATTCTAAGTGGTTGCTATGATGGTTTGGGTAGTTGCTAGGGTGTTTTGGGTTGTTGCTGAGGCATTTTGGATGGTTGCTAGGGTGTTCTGGGTGGTTATTAGGGCATTTTGGGTGGTTACTGGGGTGTTCTGGACAGTTGACATTTTAGGTGGTTGCAATGATGTTTTGGGTAGTTGCTAGGGTGTTTTGGGTTGTTGATAAGGCATTTTGGATGCTTGATAGGGTGTTCTGGGTGGTTGTTATGACATTTTGGGTGTTCTGGACAGTTGGCATTCTAAGTGGTTGCTATGATGTTTTGGGTAGTTGCTAGGGTGTTCTGGGTTGTTGCTGAGGCATTTTGGATGGTTGCTAGGGTGTTCTGGGTGGTTATTAGGGCTTTTTGGGTGGTTACTGGGGTGTTCTGGACAGTTGGCATTCTAAGTGGTTGCTATGATGTTTTGGGTAGTTGCTAGGGTGTTCTAGGTTGTTGCTAAGGCATTTTGGATGGTTGCTAGGGTGTTCTGGGTGGTTATTATGACATTTTGGGTGGTTACTGGGGTGTTCTGGACAGTTGGCATTCTAAGTGGTTGCTATGATGTTTTGGGTAGTTGCTAGGGTGTTCTGGGTTGTTGCTGAGGCATTTTGGATGGTTGCTAGGGTGTTCTGGGTGGTTATTAGGGCATTTTGGGTGGTTACTGGGGTGTTCTGGACAGTTGACATTCTAAGTGGTTGCTATGATGTTTTGGGTAGTTGCTAGGGTGTTCTGGGTTGTTGCTGAGGCATTTTGGATGGTTGCTAGGGTGTTCTGGGTGGTTATTAGGGCATTTTGGGTGGTTACTGGGGTGTTCTGGACAGTTGGCATTTTAGGTGGTTGCAATGATGTTTTGGGTAGTTGCTAGGGTGTTCTGGGTTGTTGCGAGGCATTTTGGATGGTTGCTAGGGTGTTCTGGGTGGTTGTTAGGGCATTTTGGGTGGTTACTGGGGTGTTCTGGACAGTTGGCATTTTAGGTGGTTGCAATGATGTTTTGGGTAGTTGCTAGGGTGTTCTGGGTTGTTGCGGAGGCATTTTGGATGGTTGCTAGGGTGTTCTGGGTGGTTATTAGGCATTTTGGGTGGTTACTAGGGGTGTTCTGGACAGTTGCTAGGGTGTCTTGTGTGGTTGCTCTGGTATTCTGGGAGGTTGTTAGTTGTTTTATAAAATGTTTGCCCTCAAATCTCTTCTTCAATTTGCTTCTGTGAGATTTTTTCACCCGTTTTTTCGTCCAGCAGGTAAAAATCATAAGTATGATCACTTTGTTAATTCAACACCTCGGTAATAGTGATGCTTAACTTATTGTAGCGAACATCACTTGTGTAACCTAGAGCTACAGGGATCCAGTATTTGACTGTGTAATTAGCAGCTAAATGATTGTTTGCTGATATTTGGATTGTGAGTGCTTTGGATTAGCCGATATCTAGAGCAAACAATATTGATTTTTTTGTTGTTGTTGTTGAGATAATTATGTAAGCATTGCAAATAATTACGGGATGGAATCTGATGGTCTTTCTGACTTCAACACAACAGCATTACAGACAAAAGCTCTGTAAATCTAAATCGCCTTTTATGATGCATGCAATCTGAAATGTTCCCTGATATGAGCTCTAATCTCCATGAATGCATGAGCACACTGAAGTCCAGTAGGGCAGTTTGCATCTTTCGTGTTGCGCTGGGTTGAGGTCCAGCCCGCGACACAGTGCACACGCGCACGAGACATGTACACAGCATCCACACTGATCCTAATTCACAATGGCTCCATTGTCTTGGTGAACGCGAGAGTATTACAGCACGGCCTGTGATCTGTATACAAATGAGATCCAGCATATTTGACTTTGGGCATCAGAATGGCAAGTGCTGCTGTTGGCATACAGCGTTCCAGCTCCAACTGATGCTGTGGGGACGAGACAGCGATTTGAACCGCATCCAACACTCTCTGCTTTTCCAACTAGTTTTTTTTTCTTTTCTTTCTTGCTGGGTCAATAGAGTGTGCGCTCATCAGGGATTACTGTATATGCAATTGTGTGTACACATCATTCTTGTTTCCAAAAGCACATTTATATTGTTATGGATGCACATTATAAGATTAGAATACCTATGGAAGCTTATTCGTCCCACAGAATAAAGAGTAAAAATGTAATTGGGAATTTGTACACACAAACTTAGAACTGCGAGAAAAAAAGTCAGACTCTGTGGCAGAAAAAAAAGTCCAAAATGTGAGAAATAAACTCAGAATTCAGGGAGAAAAAAAGTGAGAATTGTGAGATAGCGGAAACAAAAATAAAACAGAATTGCAAAATGTGAACTCAGAATTCTGAGGAAAAATGTCAGAATTATGAGATGTAAACTCGGAATTTTGAGGAAAAATGTCAGAAATACGAAATATAAACTGAATTTTGATGAAAAAAGTCAGAATTACGAGATATAAACTTGGAATTCTGAGGAAAAAAGTCAGATTTACGAGATATAAACTCAAAATTCTGAGGAAAATGTCAGGATTATGAGATTTAAAATCGGAATTACGAGGAAAAAGTCGCAATGTTGAGAAGTAAACTCGCAATTCCAAATTTATAACTATATATATATAAACACAATTGTCAGAAAAAAGTCAGAATTGTGAGATTAAAAAGTCGCAATTACCTTTTTAAATTTGTTTTATTTATTCCATGGCGGAAACAAGATTCCATTCTTACCTGTGCCAAACTCTCACACTCACAAAAAGTTTCATTCAGATGATCTATGAATCTATCCTTAACTTAAAAACCCAGGCGATTAAAATATCCACTGAATCAACATAAGTACACGTGTCTAAAAACAGTAAAGTGCTTCATCCAGACAGCAGATATCCTGGTGTTCAATACATCAGCATCAGTAAGCAGTTCTTATGATGCTTTTCTTGGGTTTCAGTCTCAGGGCCGACGGCCATTAGATGGTGAACATCATTTATCTTCAGAGTCATTAATTATTTGTGTGTAGTTATTTATCGGCACTTACTCAGAACATACGGCTTGGAAAACTCATATCTCTGTGAAGTTTATCAAGCAAGGAGTATGATTTTCCATCTCACACGAGTGAATACTACTCCGTCTTTCTTTTTTCCCCTCATGATAGATTCCGCAGCAATAGCTTTCTGCACCTCCATTTACAACAACAATCAATCACGATAAATTTATCTCTGGGATGAGGTTCAAACTTGTGTGATTTTTTTTTTTTTTGACAGCTATGCCGTCAATGGAAAATTATATGGCATAACAAGTAATCAAAATGCCTATTGTGATGCTGAGGGCCGGGTGAAAGGCGAATGCGAGGAATATCATCTTTCGCTTTGAAATAAGATGGAGGCAACATGCGGTCTGTGCGCAGCTCAGCGGGAGAACGCGGCTGTTTGGCGAGGAGAGATTGCTGCTGGAGCGATGACCTCATCCCCCAGAGCCACCCTCCCGCTGCTCGATGTGACCAGAATATAGGGGACAACTGGCCTCCGCAGCCGGAGGAGCTGTGTAATTTGGATCGGCGCCCCTCTGAAGGCCACCTACATCCGAAAGCACTTGTTCCACAAACAGTCTGGAGAGCAGGGCTGCTTCTGAAGGTCATCAGAACTCTTTAAAGCAACAGGTTGAAAGGCTCTACATTACTGATGTTTTGCTGAACTCAAGGTGCTCTGCTTCAGTCTCGCAGTCCCAGAAAGGATCTAATATTTAGTGTATACACAGTTCTGATGACACAGAGGTCAAGGATTGGTTGACATTTACATAATTCCTATAATTGAGTAAATATTTTGCTAGTGTGTATTTTCCGGTGTAGCTCACAGCTGCTGTCTCGTGTGTTTCGTGCCCCGGGGCCTTTTCTGTGCTTACACACACGCACACACTCATGCACACACGGACACACATTCATGCATGCACACACACGCACACATGCACACAGACACCTTCACACGCTCGCACACACATACGCTCACTCACTCACTCACTCATTTGCACACACACACACACAATCATGCACGCACTCACACACACACACACACTCATGCACACACGGACACACATTCATGCACGCACACACACCTTCACACGCTCACACACACATACGCTCACTCACTCACTCACTCGCACACACACACACAATAATGCACACATTCATGCACGCTCACACACACACTCATGCACGCATTCACACGGACACACACTCATGCATGCACACACACACACACCCTCTCACTCACTCACACTCGCGCACACAAACACACTCATGCACGCACGCACGCACACACACACACACATGCACGCTCACACAAGCACACACACACACTCATGCACACTCACACACATACGCTCACTCACACACACTCATGCACGCACACACACGGACACACACTCATGCATGCACACACACAGACACCCTCTCACTCACTCACACTCGCGCACACAAACACACTCATGCACGCACGCACGCACACACACACACACACACACATGCACGCTCACACAAGCACACACACACACTCATGCACACTCACACACACACATGCACACACACACACTCATGCACGCACACACACTCATGCACGCACTCACACACACACACACACACACACACACACACACACACACACACACACACTCACATACATACACACACACACACACACACACACACACACACACACACACATAAATCTATCTACCTTTAGTTTCTAATATATATTCACACTATCTGTCTATATGAATATCATGTTTTATATTTATAATATTTTATCCACAGTATCTACCTGTGTACATGTACACTCTATCTGTCGTTCTATCTCTCTCTCGGTTATACTCATGAAGTGGGTGAAGTAAACGGTTAGAGGAGGGGTTTATGTTAGCGTTCGTGTTCCGCCCATCCCCGTTTGGACCAATGGGCTTCTCCTGCGTCTGTAACCGAACACACATTCGCAGTGAGAAGCGCTGGGTTCACATCATCACACCTCCCGCCGAACCGAAAGCACATGAAATAACTGATGACCCGCGCGCTCCTTCATCTCTCCCGCATTAGAATGACGGAGTGTGACGCGCGCGTCCGGATCGCGGGTGTGTTTCTCGAGCTCTGCGTGTATCCGAAGGGACTTCAGCTCTCCATCTCAGTCTGAGATCGCGCTCTGTTTCTGCCGGCAACTTCTTCTCACCTCTGAGAACGGACACATTGACTCTCTCTTGGACTAAGAGTGCGCTCGCGACTTGTGTGGATGAGAAGCTCCTACTGACTCGTTTTTGATAAAAGTTGATAATATGTGTGTGTTTTATGTGTTAGAATGAACCCTTAAAACACCGACTGTGTGATTTTTGTCTCTCCGGCGGCGCAGTCCACAATTATTGACCGTAGTGCGGACATTCACACCACTGACAGAAGATCGTGGACATCTCAAGACTTGCTCTGACATCAGCTGTGTCGAGAAGAGCCGAGCCACAGATGTGAATGAAAGTGATCTGAAGAAAGAGGAATATACGTGTCCAAGAGTGCTGTAGTGATGCTGCAAGTGGAAATGATCATATTCGTGGGTGTGATTCTGTGGATGTGTGTATTTAGTCAAGAGCCCAGCTCAAAGGTGATGGCTGATCGATATGCTGTCTACTGGAACCGAACCAACCCTAGGTGAGCGGATCTCTGTTTATATACGCCGCTGTTTCGCTGGAACTTTGTATACGTGACACTTTCACTTTGTATTACATTTCTAGACAAATATATGCTGAAATGAGCGGCATTAGCTAATTAAAAAAAATCTAAATTTATATTAAGGTAACATTACCGCAACAAGATGTGTTTAAAAAGGCGATATAATAATGAATGTAGACACTTTTTTTTTTAAATGTCGCTACGGTCCGCGCGCATTTGTCGATTATTCGCGAATTATAAATTTCAAATCGTGTTTTTTTTTTTTTTTCACAGAACAGTAGAATAATATTAATTCTGTTTATTTATATGAATACATTTTTTTTTGTGTTGTCATATCGACAAAAGTGAGGTAAACCCAACTCAACAACATCGTTAGAATAATAATTTTAAAAAATCGCGCGGTTTTTTTCGCTACCGTTGCATCGCTACTTTTGCCGATCGAAGTTTATATTCTAAAGTTTACTTGTTTTGTTCCATACTATAATTTGTTCTGTTTCAGGTGGTTATTTTAGCATCGGTCTGATGGATTTCACGATTTTTTTAAAGCGTGATGCATTTTTTTCCCCTCAGTAGCCTACAATTGTTATGATAGGCTACAGATGTACATTTGCATAGTGAAAATCGTTGATCCACAAAAAATAAAATTAATTGGTTGCTTGCATGAAAAAATACTATAGTAAATACTATGGTGTTTTTGAACTATACTATAGTAAATTGTAGTATACTGTATATATTATAGTATTTACAACACTTTGTTAATGAATACTGTAGTATTAACTGTAGTGAACTGATAAACTGTAATAAATACTGTAGTATACTTTGGTTTTTACTACAGTAAACTGTAGTGTATTGTAGTATAATATACCCTATAGTTGTAGAAAACTTAGTACAGTATTTTGTTTATATTACTATAGTTGTTATATTATCACAGCAACTATAGAATTACCACAACAAATTAATTCAAGTACTTTACTATAGTATGGTTCAAAAACATTTATAATTTACTATAGTATTTTTTCATGAAATCACGTTGCTTTTAAGTTGATTCACTGATAGTGGAACTGAAATAAAACCTAAATTTAATATATGATTTATGCTGTTTATTATCCTCACGTTGTTGAACTAATACATTAATTAATTAATTAAAAACCAGGTGTAAACCATGTATTTGTGCACATTAAAGGGCCACCAGACGGGGTGTTTCACGCGGAACGACTGAACTGTAAATGACTTTGCAATTCTCAGCTGAAAAAGAGTTAAAATTGCGTACACTATTAAGATGAGGTGAATGCATTTCATTTAAACAATATTGTATTTTTCTAGACCAAAAAAAAAAAAAAAAGCATTTTGTTTGTGCTTATTGAAGTGTTTCATAGGTCAGAAATTAAATAAATTTTCTTATTTACAAGCTGATAATTAGTTTTAAAGAGAAAGAATAACTTCTAATAATTAGCTTTAAACAGGCTACATAATATAACTTTAGTCTTTAAATGACCATTGAAATTTTCAATTTAACCTGTATGTTATTTAAAATGTTTAATATTGCTGGGATATTCACAAATGTACACTTTTCACAAAAGAAATGAAGTCTTATTTTTTCAATGCATAGGTTGCATATCATATTTAAAACTTGTTTGAATGGATCAGACAGTTTTGAAACCTGCCGCCAGACTGAATAGTTCTCCTCTGATTAGATGTTTTGTGGTCAGAATTTCTCCCCTGCTTTGAGAGCTCAGTTTATTTATGTGACACTTTGTTTAAACAGAAAAATGCAAAGTCAGATTTCATTTTATATGTGACGCTGAAAAGCCGCAGTTTCATTTGGACACGAGGTGATTATTCTGTCGAAAAATTAAGAGTTTCATTTCAGATTGCCATATACAGAAAAAAGTTTCTGTATTTTTTCTTCTTCTTCTTCTTCACATTTTTGGGGAGTAACCTTAGTTCACTGAAGCACAGATGGTTCACAGCGATTCATGTTAGGTTTGGGCCTGTAAGAATCCAGTGGTTTCCTGAGTCTTGTGTGTTTTATTGTCTTGTTTTTACTTGTGGAAAGCAGATATAATCACAGAAGGGATTTTGTTTGTCAGATTTACAGTAATCGTGTTTGTTTGACTCATTCACCCTCACAAATGATAGCAGATCTGAAAGAGAAGTGTGCATGAATTCATTTTGCGTGATGTCTATGTGTATGTATAGTCAAAAACACTCTCTTTGTATTCGTCGCATGAACTCTGACTGAATATTAGAAGGGCACATGAATTGACTCACAAAGGCACCGGTCTGTTGGCTGTCCGCACTTCATTGGCTCGCACCTCCGTTATGAGTATGAATTGTTAATTGGTTAATTACTCACCGCACCTTTGGCACACTAAATGACCGTAATGAGGACGCCGTAACGTTTCCCATGCTGAAGAGCCCCACGAGCCAGATTCCCCTCTGACTTCCTTCCCCTTTAACTGCGACTCTCTTTATTTCTCAGTGCCATGCTGAGCGGAGAAAATGAATGAATACAATTAGATATTTCAGGACCTTCATTCCGGCTGTGCGGCTCCTCTACTGGAGACCCGGGCGCAGGGGTCACGCGGCCTCCGAACGGAAACCCAGCATACATTCGGCTGTAACACGATAGTTGGTTTGCTCGTGAAAATGTTCCATGATGAACCGGTCAGAAATGTGTTCCCACTCGACTCAAAAGTGCTGGACCATCCAGTGTTTACAGGACAACCGTGATTATGTTTACAGCAGTGTTTCCCGTAAAAGTCCCTAAACACAAGTTACCATATATGTGTATGATATTTTTAATAAGCTATATATATATATATATATATATACACACACACACACACACACACACACACACACGTATATCAAAGTTTAAAACATTAAGGTTTTTTAATACTTTTGAAAGAAGTCTCTTCTGCTCACCAAGGTTGCATTTATTTGATCAATACTGTAAAAATACTGTATAATAATACTGTAATACTGTAAAAAATGTGAAATATTTTTACAATGTAAAACAGCTGTTTTTTATGTGAATATATTTTAAACTGTAATTTATTCCAGTGATCAAAGCTGAATTTTCAGCATCATTACTCCAGTCTTCAGTGTCACATGATCCTTCAGAAATCATTCTGATATGATGATTTGCTGCATTTATTATTATTATTATTAATGTTAAAAACAGTTGTGCTGCCTCATATTTTTGTGGAAACTGATTTTTTTTTATCTGGATTCTTTGATGACTAGAAAGTCCGAAAGAAAAGCATTTATTTTCAGCAATTTATTTAATGCATCTTTGCATTAAAAAAGATGCATTAAATAAAAAAATTAACATAGAAAAAAAAAATTAACATAGAAAACAGCTATTTTTAATTATAATATTTCACAATTTTTACTGTATTTTTGATCAAGTAAACGCAGCCCTAGTGAGCATAAGAGACTTCTTTCAAAAACTTGAAAAAACCTTAATGTTTCCAAACGTTACCTATATATAATTTTTTAAATAAGTATTTAATACTTTTATTTAATCAAGTATTTTTTTTTTTACCTATTATTTATTAATATTGCATTTTTAAAAGCAAAACAAAAACATTTTACAAGTTTCTACTGCTGCTTTCGTTCAGCCCAGATGAGTTTTCGTAGAGTAATTCCCGCCATATTGAATTGAACTGACCTCCACAAACTTTGTGCTCCGCATGTAACAGCTTACACGCACTTGTATGTATTTTATGTGCATTTTAGCACCTTCTCATTTCTCTTCTGTGGAAGGTTAAAAAAGTAAAGCAATACATAATCCACCTCAGCTGAGAAATGTAAAACACGGTACGTTCCTCATGCGTGTGGCGCTGCTGGCTGCTTTCTTCAGTCATATATGAAAACAGAGCCTCTTATTCTTCAGCCTTAAACAGATCCTGCTGCAATTCAGACTGACTTGACTAGTTTTGACACTGCCTATTTTCCTCTTTGAGCCTTGTGAAAACCTCTCCCGTGGTATGTAGAATGTGCTTTGCCTTTTTGCTGTCGAAATTCATTCTCAGAGGGGATTAAAGATGGTTTGTGTACTGAAGAGTTCAGCAGGTCCATGAGAAACCTGGTCTGGAGAATTATTATTATGATTTTAAAGAACAGACGATGACAAAAATTAGAAGAAGATGACAGTGGATTAATGTTAGGCAGAAAAATAACATCACTGTAACCCTGCAACAGCTCATTAGGTGCTTAAAAAGGCAGCAGGACATTATGCCATGACACAATGTTTTTATTTAATAAAGACAAAAACAAGTTGAGCTGGGGATTTGCTGTCTGTTGACTTTGGATACGCAGTGCCCGTATAAAACATCTCAGTATCAGATGCTCTTTCAAGATAAGGCTTTGTAAACGCTGATGCCCGGTGTCGTGGTCTGACAGTCGATTCTGCTCTGGATTAGACGTACATGAGTGAACGCTGGAGAGATGCAGCTGCAGTTCACTTCAGAATCTGCATGCAGGACGAATTTATTTTCAGCAACATTCTTGTGCATAATTAGATTTATGTAATTCAGTGCAAACTCTGCCTTTAATCTAAAACCACATGTCTTACTGTCCTTGTCCGTTTTTTATATGTGACAGAAGAATGGACATTTTGTTGTACATGTTTTGTGCATTATAATCTATAAGAATGCATACACAAAAAAAAATGCTGGGTTAAAAACAACCCAAGTTGGGTTGAAAATGGATAAACCCAGTGAAAGGGTTGTATTAACCCGGCGGTTGGGTTAAATGTTTGCCCAACCTGCTGGATAGTTTTATTTAATTCAACTATTGATTAAAAATGACTGTATTTCTTGCTTAAAATAAACCCAAAATATGTTGGAAATTAACATTTATTAATATGTTTAATAAATGAACATTAATTAATAAGTTATAATAAATACAACCCATTTGCTGGGTTAAAACAACCCATTCGCCGGGTTAAAACAACCCATTCGCCGGGGTAAAACAACCCAATCGCTGTGTTAAAACAACCCATTCGCTGGGTTAAAACAACCCATTCGCCAGGGTAAAACGATCCAATCGCTGGGTTAAAACAACCCATTTGCTGGGTTAAAACAACCCAATCGCTGGGTTAAAACAACCCAATCGCTGGGTTAAAACAACCCATTTGCTGGGTTAAAACAACCCAATCGCTGTGTTAAAACAACCCATTCGCCGGGTTAAAACAACCCAATCGCTGTGTTAAAACAACCCATTCGCCGGGTTAAAACAACCCATTCGCCGGGTTAAAACAACCCAATCGCCGGGTTAAAACAACCCATTTGCCGGGTTAAAACAACCCAATCGCTGTGTTAAAACAACCCATTCGCTGGGGTAAAACAACCCAATCGCTGTGTTAAAACAACCCATTCGCTGGGGTAAAACAACTCATTTGCCGGGTTAAAACAACCCATTCGCTGGGTTAAAACAACCCATTCGCTGGGGTAAAACAATCCAATCGCTGGGTTAAAACAACCCATTCGCTGGGTTAAAACAACCCAATCGCTGGGGTAAAACAACCCAATCGCTGTGTTAAAACAACCCATTCGCTGGGTTAAAACAACCCATTCGCCGGGTTAAAACAACCCATTCGCTGGGTTAAAACAACCCATTTGCTGGGGTAAAACAATCCAATCGCTGGGTTAAAACAACCCATTCGCCGGGTTAAAACAACCCAATCGCTGTGTTAAAACAACCCATTTGCTGGGTTAAAATAAGCAAATGCATGAGGCAGATGTTTGTGCATAGTCTATAGTGAAGTCATTGGTTTATGGTTTTATTCATAATGGATATTTAACATAAATTACTATTTGAAGCTTGAGAGCAAATAATGCTTTACTGTTATTCGGGTAAATGTAGCATGACGCCCATGTGGCGGGTGCATCGGTCATGCCTGCTTCTCCCGTGCCATTCCACATTCACACCTCAGTTTAAGGAAAATAAATCAGTCTGCAGCTGCGGGCCAATTCTCAAGAAACTGAAACAGGTTTGGAGAGACTCGCCAGGCAGGTAAGCTGCCATAAGATTTCATAAGTACAGAAAATATATTGCACAAACAGTCAGTGAGTGAGCAGTGCTCTGCATTTTATTATTTTTAATGTGCATCAGTGTTTACTCCACCGAGAGGCAGAGCACAAACAAACAAACAAACCAAAAGCGGGCTCTCGCTCCTCTCCGGACCGCCCGCTGCTCCGTGAAGAGATGGAGCGGGCCGCTGTAAATATTGAGCGGCCGGTTCCTCTCTCTCTTCCTCACGGCCAGGCCTCGGCCGCTCTGAAAGGCCACTATTGTTTCCTCTCGCTGTCGCCTCTCCACAACCCGGGCCGAAAGTATGCATGTATTTAGAGAAAAGGAGAGCAGGAGAGGATAAAGGGGGTGAATGGAGAGGGGTTCATGGTCCTGCTTGTAATACTCTCTGCGTTTACAGGGGCGGCCTTTTCCCTCACCACATCTTTCTCCCACGCCAAACGGCGTTTCACAGACACATGTGTCTGGCTGCTTCTACCGGGCTTCCTCGAACAATATAGGTGACATTTTGGAGCTCAGGGTCTGTGACGAGCCCTAAGCCGACAGGATTAACCCCAGAACTGAGCTTTGTCCTTCTTGCGCTCAAGTCTTCTGGGGGTGGAGGGGATTTCGTGATGGTTTGAGGGGTGTTTTGTTGCACCCAAGATACAGTATCAGCCGTCACTGTTGTTGTAAAGGTTTCTGGATCCGTGCACAAAGCACAAAGGAGCGTGATTTGCCTTTCGTTTCCCAAAACACTCGGATTCCCCTGCGTGTAGAGCAGATACACTCGACTGAAGGGATGTTTCTGAAGATCTGAAGACCTTTTGATCTGAAGCCTTCGTATTAAATGCTTCAAATTAATTCGGTTCTGCCCACATATGAATTCTTTACAAAAATGAACATTTTATTTGTTTGTTGTGTGATTAAATTAAAAATATATAAATATTAAATAATATTAAATAAGTTAAAAATACAATTAAAAATAAATAAAAAAACACATACATATATTTATTTAAGAAATATTTACATGTATACATGCATATTTATATATTTATATATCATTTACATTATATATAATTATAAATATTTTTATTATATATATATGTATATATATATATATATATATACACACAGTACACACACATATATTATGGAAACACAAACTTTTATTTTAGATGTGATTAATCGCGATTAATCGTTTTAAATTTATTTTATAAATAAAAAAATATATAAATATTTTTTATTTATTTTTGGTTTGTTTACTATTATTTAAAATTGTATTTATTTATTTAAGTTTCTCAAGATCTAGACTGTTTAAATGCTTTAAAATAAAAATAAATATATAAATTCTGCCTACATTTGAATTGTTTACAAAAATGTACCTTAATTTATTTTTTATTTATTTAAATTTAATTGTATTGTTTAAATGAAATATATATAAATATAAAATAATATTAAATTAATTAAAAATAATATTTTATATATATATATATATATTAACTTATTTTATTTTTAGTTGACGTTTTTTTTATTTATTTTAAATTTACACACACACACACACACACACATGCATATGTATAACTTTATTTTATTTTTGTTTATTTAATATTATTTTATTTTATCAGCTATTTGAATTTGTTTCTCAAGATCTAAGGGCCTTTTTATCTGCTTAAAATAAAAATAAATAGAAATTCGGCATACATTTGAATTCTTTACAAAAATGCAACTTTTTACTTATTTTAATTTTATTTAATATTATGATATTTTATTTATTTTTTTATTTATGTTAATAAATTTATTGTTGTCATTTTAAATAATGACTTAATTAATGACTTAATTCCGTAGTTACTTTTGTGTAATTTTATAGTTGATTAAATTACAATTTTAACAGTCTAGAACAGAACGAGTAGATGTGACAAACTTTTGTCTAGTCGTGTGTAAAGAACAGCCTTCGCTTTATAAAACAGCGTTCTTTGTCTGAAGTGTGCGGTGAAGTATGTTTGACAACTTAAAACTTGAAGTTTGTTGACGTTGTTCTCAGATTTTGCTGTTATGAAAACTAGTTTGCCATTGGAGTAAATCCTCCAGGATCACCTGGAAATGCCGGCGTGTTGTTGATGTTCCGGGGCGAGTGGGTCTGACAGAGGTTTGTTTGTTTAGTGTCTCTGGGAGTAAAGTGACTCGAGGTCTCCTCATTCATGAGGTAATGGCGTGGAGTCACTAAAGGGCTTAAAAAGCCATCGGCTCATTGTCTACTGACACAAAACCCTTTCCTCTTTAATCCCCCTTCCTCTCCTCCATAGAAACCTTCCTGCTCACATTCGGCATTCATATTAATCAGTGTTAAAGGCCTAATGAGATAAATAAGACTTAAGAGGAACCCTGGAGTGTCTTTGGAAGTCTGCAGAAACTGTTAAGTTATAAATTTGCCCTGTTTCTTTCAGTGGCTGAGAACGTTTAATTGTGCTTTTCTAATAGTTTCTGCGTTTGCGTTTGACTGGAGTGCTCCTGACCGAGGATTTGAAGATGATGCGTTCACCGTGTCCCGCCAGGATCTGTTTCTAAAGCCGTGTTTGTTTGGCTGCTGATCTCTCTGCTTCCCAAACCTTGAGCTGTTTTTCTGCCCCCTCGGTGCTCAATGGTCCGGTCCGCATGGAAGAGGCCATCTGGGGCGGCTTCTCTCTCCTCTCTCTCTGGACTAATCGGGGATTACTGGCCCTTTACATTTTCTGTAATAGGCTCAGGGCTTTAGGGGGCTGTTGGGGTGTCTCCTGCACCCGAGTGTTTGATTTAGGCCCAGTGTTGTGGCTACTGCGGGTGACTGACGGTTAGTTAATGCCGCCGGGCCAGCCGGATCACACACATCCAGATGGTGAAGGTGGATTCATTGACTGTGAAGACAGAGGTCTAAACTAAAAGTTCACACCTCATGACTGATGATGTATAAATATGAATAATACTCGGCTGGTAATGAGGGAAATATCTGGAGTCCAGGGATATTCGCATTACACAGAAAGCAGTTTAAGATTTAATTATGTTTTCTGAGATTGAAATTGTGTATCTGTATTAACCATCAGTAATCTTCTAATTATTTTACTGATGTAAGAAACAATAATGAATTGCTGAATTAACTGAATGCATCATTAATTGTTATGAAACAAAATATTCAAGCAGAAATTATTTAGCTATAAAAAAAATCTGCATTGTTAAATTAAAATTTGTAAGATTGAAATCTTTCAATCTTATTTAATAATAATAATAATAATAATAAGTAATAATAAAACAACTGTCAGAAATTAATGAAATCATATATATATATATATATATATATATAATAATACTAATTTTATTTATTATTATTATTATTATTATTATTATAAAAAGTGTTTCTTGCTCATTGATGTTAAATACTTTTGGGAAGTTGACAATTAAGTTTAAACTCTAACTATTTTGCTAAATTTATATATTATTATTATTATTTTTATTTTAAATATATATATTTAAATATTTAATAATTTTATAAGAATTTTATATATATATATATGTTAGTTATTTCTTGCATTTAAATATAATATAATTAAATTAAATTGCAATTAAATATATATAAATATAAATATTAAATATTATAATATATAAAATATTAAACATTTAAATATAATGCAGTCAATGAAAATGTTTAATTATTTAAAAAAATATATACATTTGAAATAATTTTTTATTGTTATTCATATTTATTTTTGAGTGCATTTGACCACACACACACACACACACACACACACACACACACACACACACACACACACACATATATTTTTTTCTTTTTTTCTTGCATTTAAATATTGTGCACTCAATAAAAGTGTTTATATATTTTATATTTATATATATAAAATATATAAAATCTGATGGTAGCACATCTGTACTATTATGGTTTCCATATTCACGTTTTAATAGTTGTGTTTTGTCATGGGTTTCATGGTTTTATTCCCTCTTTTTTGTGTGTGTAAAAATCTTCTGAACTCAACCTCCAGAAGAAAGACTGTGGTGTTTTTTGGGGGAGACGATCAGCCAATGGAAGCTCAGCGTTTCCTGCCATCTGATTGGTGCAGACAGTGAAGCTGAGTGTGATGGTGGCGAGTGTATAAAATATTAAGAGCTGTTTGTGATCTCACAGTTCAAGCTGTGCAAACCTTCGCACGCAATCCTGAAGAAATGAGGTCAAGGCGACCGTGTTGAAACGGCAAAGGTGACCGTGAAATCTGAGGGTTCAAATGTTACTTCTGTGGTTGTTTGCATGTGTATTTAATGGCGGGGCCTTAAAAATGATTTTCTTCTTTTGTCTTGTTTTCACATATCTAAACATTCTTAAATCAAGATGCATTTACTGGAGAAGCAAAATGACTGAAGATATGAGGTCTTGTTTATGAAAAAAATGTTTGTTTATGCTTAAAACAAGAAAAACAAATGTGCAAATGGCGTCAGAAAAATATTCCTGTTTTCTCTTTGAATTAAGATTATTTTTCTGACTCCATTGGCAGAAATTTGTACTTGTTTTAAACACAAACTCACTTCATTTTGACTCATTTTTCAGTCTTAAATATCTTCAGTTATTTTTCTTCTCCAGTAAATGAATCTTGATTTAAGAATGTTTAGATATTATATACAAGCATTATATATATACTCATTATATACAAGCTGATTGTTAATCTTCCACGCTGAACATTCAGCTAAAAAATGCTCTCTTTGTTCTGTAGACTTTTATTCCCCAAATGTTTTCCCCTTTCCTAGCAACTCACCACAGAAATCCTGTCTGTCGAAGTGCCGTGTCGCTCTTAGCCAAGTGTCGATAGAAGCAGCAGAGTTTCTCAATGCCCAGAAACCGCTTTCCCTCCAGCTAAAAACGGCAGGAACGTTCCTCACACTAGTCCTGCCTCTGTCGCCGTATCGCTGGTAAGAGCTACATGGCACGAAGGTGCCTGAATTATTCACGCCCATAATCGGCCTTTATGTCATATCGCCCGGGCTGGGGCCTGTGTTATTCTAGTGCATAATTGATGCTGCTCAGAAGTGGAAAAGTTAGAATAGCAGAAGTAATGTGAAGGGAAAGTGCAGGCAGGCGCGCGGCGAGGGCTGTCGGGGCAGGAGGATTGCGTGCAGGGGTCAGACGCAATCTCGGGACGGGGAGGCGGTCCGGCTGCATCAGGCGTAACCAGCGCTGACATTGAGCTGAGCTGGAATATCGACTCTCTGAAGATTTACAGCCTGCCGATGACTAGAGAGAACAGCACAAAAAAATGGCTGGCATCAATTGTGGCTTTGCTTTTTGTTTCAAAGCATTCTTGAGCCGCTCTGGTGCAATAGTAATTGGAAAAAGAAAAGTTTTTCCTTTTTTTTTGCCAACCATATTTGGTCAGAACAGATCTCAGTGATAATCAGGATCAGATCTACATGCTAAATTAATTATATTGACGGTCCAGCGTTGAGGTGTTTATAGAGCTGCGCATTATGCGTCATTGGCAATAACTTGTCATGCTTTTTATTTTCTTGCTGATTTTACACTAGCGAGTTTAGAGTGAGTTAAAAGAAGTCTCTTCTGCTCACCAAGGCTGCATTTATTTGATCAAAAATACAGTAAAAATTGTGAAATATTATTACAATTACAATTGTAATATATTTTAAAATGTAATTTATTCCTGTGATGAAAAGTTGAATTTTCAGCATCATTACTCCAGTCTTCAGTGTCACATGATCCTTCAGAAATCATTCTGATATGATGATTTGCTGCTCATGAAACATTTATGATTATTATCAGTGTTGAAAACAGTTCATATTTTTGTGGAAACTGTGATACATTTTATTTTTCAGGATCTTTGATGAATAGAAAGTTCAAAAGAACAGCATTTATTTGAAATAGAAATGTCTTTACTGTCACTTTTGATCAATTTAATGTCCTTTAAAAAGACTTTTGAATTGTAGTGTATCACGATTTCTACTATAATAAGTAGCACAACTGTTTTTAACATTAATAATAATAATCATAAATGTTTCTTGAGCATCAAATCAGCATATTAGAATGATTTCTGAAGGATCATGTGACACTGAAGACTGGAGTAAAGATGCTGAAAATTCAGCTTTGATCACAGGAATAAATTACATTTTACTATATATTCACATATATAAAAGTTATTTTAAATTACAAAAATCTTTCACTATTTTTAGTGTATTTTTAATCAAATAAATGCAGCCTTTGTGAGCAGAAGAGACTTAATTATTCCAAACTTATTCCTGACCAGCAGATAGCCAAACGTAAATACAGTATTGTGACAATGCAGAAAAGTTCAGTTGAACCGTTTTGCAAGTTTTGTGTCGCTCACATTCCAGTGACCGTGCTTAAAGTGAAAGCTTAAACCATGTCATTAGTTAGCAGCCTCTAATTAAGTCTCATTGGTTTCTCCTCTAGTGCTCCTTTTGTGCAGCACAGATTTACCTGGCAGAAACACGGTCCGTCTCAAATTAAAAGTGCACACATGGCCTTAGGTTGAGTTTGTTTTACACCTTGCCAACCCTCAGTCGTCCAACTCCCAGCCACGGAAACCATGTCTTTTGTGTTTCTGAACAAAGACTGCTGGGATTTAGTTACTAGCCTGTGAGCTTAAGAAGCAACCGAACACAACGGCTACAAAGAAGCTTGTGGGAAATTCTTAATCTTCAGGTGAACACGACACCTGAGAAACAAACGCATGAGGGCATGTTTATGGTGACTCACGTACAGCGAAAACACACACACACACACATGCACATTGCAATTTCGTGCATTTTAATTACAAACTGACGTATTGCTTAATTTGTTTATCCAAACTTGTTTTTGTTTACAGTAACTGATCAAAACATGCGATCTGCAGCCAAATCCAGACACTTCTGCCAGTAAAAGACAAACCTCCATCCAAAATCAACTAGCAATGATAAAACATTCATTCTGGACAGAAACATAAATATTTCCATAAAGAGATGAGGTAATACACCCGTAAAAATGTGTCTTGCTGCGCGAGCAATTAGTGGTCTAAAGAAAAGCACTCCATCCAAGCTGACTTTACAATGCTTTTATGGCATGTATGAGCAGCTACAATGCAGCCATAAAGCATCTGATAGACGCATTAGTCTCTGCGTGTCCAGGAAACATATAAAGAAAATTTATGAGCGCTTTCTCAGTGAGAGCACCTTCAGAAGACACAAGTCAAATCACCAACAAAGACATGAGTTATTAAAGTCCACCATCACCAAAACGACGTCAGTGTTGTCAAAATATGAAAGACCCTCTATTATTCCCTTTTACAAAGTCTTGATGTTGTTTTTGGGCTTTACTAAAACATGCTCATATTCTCCATTGTTCAGCTCCTCTCTTTCCAGTCTGTCAGTAACGCTCTGTTTAGTTCCTGTCTCTATGAAGCCCCTCCTCCTGAAAAGCACAATGTGCTCTGATTGGTCGGCTGGAGCAGTGTGTTGTGATTGGTGTTTGGGAAATGCCCCGTCCCTTACCATAACCGCCAGTTCAACACACTACTAACTAACTCAACCAGGACCCGCCCCTTTATTTTGGGCGGTAATTATTTAAATGAGGAATATTTATATATTGTTACAAATTTTTAACGTGCAATTTTGGTTTCATCAGGTTTACTGGTGGTTTTTCTTAGGGATGCACCGATATGAAAATTTTGGCCGATACCGATAACCGATAATTCTTTATATTTGAAAGCCGATAACCGATATATTGGCCTATAAATTTGCACATGTTGGTGAGGCTTGGTGAGAAAATAATCCATTATTTATCGGCTTTAATATATCTGCCAAATTTTCTTATCAGGTCGATAACGACAACATCATAAATGAACCGATACCGATATGGTGGCCAATATATCGTGCATCCCTGATTAGTTGTGCAGATTTTTCACTGTCTCTTCTGGCTAATTACATAGATAAACCTGTATGTAGCAACAAATGTCTCTTTATGATTGAATCACGTAATCATATGTTCAATCGATTCGTTCAAAATACTGATTCATTCAGGAATGAAACAAATGTGTGTCTCTATGAATGAGTCATTGAATCATTCGCTCATTCTGCTGTGGCTTCATTTGAAACTATTTACGTTGATGAAGCAAATATAGATAAAGTAATTGACAATACTGTGTTTAAAATGTGTTTTACTCAAAATTAACTTGTTTATTAACTGTGAATGGCAATAGCTAAGTCATGTGATCACCTGCGACAAATCAGTGCTATGACAATATTCAGAAGTCGCTTACTTTTTATGTTATGAATATTTTTAAATCTTTTCATACACACCACTGTTGTCTTGTCATAAAAAGAAAAAAAAAATTATTTATTTATGAATGTAAAAAAATACATTTGTTTAGTCTGTGAATTAGTGTTAGGGATGCACCGATATGAAAATACTGATAACCGATAATTCTTTATATTTGAAAGCCGATAACCGATATATTGGCCAATATATATACATCAAAATTTTCTACATAATTTTTGAGAGCCTGATTACAAAAACAAAAGTTTCACCATTAAAATCCATGTCCAAAGTACACAATTATAATGTTCTCAAAATTTTATGTAGCTTATATGACAGATTTGCACTGCACATGTTGCACTTAACTGTATTTTCCTTTTTGAAGTGATTTCAATCATATTTCAAGCAATAATATTGGCGGACAGTGCGCATCTGAAGTGTCTCAGCTGAAGGAAGTAATTCATTATTTATCGGCTTTAATGTATCGGCCAAATTTTCTTATCAGACCAATAATGATTAATGAGTGTTAAAAATGAACATATATCGGCTGATACCGATATGGTGGCCAATATATCGTGCATCCCTATCACTCTGTCTTGATAATATTGTGTAAATCATCATATTGTGTTGCTCTAAATCTCCATCACCACATTATAGGCGTCATCTTTAAGAAGTCTGCTCTGAAACTCTTTGGATTTGGGAAATCAGCTCTGTCAGATGTTAAATGGGGGTCCGGTACATTTGGACCCCCCGTATGGTTGTGTTTCCACAGATTCATGCAGGATCTGATGCAGCCTCGGGCGCTTATGGATTATTTCTGCTGCCCTTGCTGTGGTGTTAATTGAGTTCTCCGCTTGTTTAGGATTCACGGACACAAGACGTTGTGGAAACGATCGTACCCTGCTGATAAAACCCACTGATGATTATTTTCTTGACTTTTTGCTATTTGCGTCATTCATTCGCCTCATTATAGCTTGAGCCATCATGTAATTAAAAAGATGTAACTGTCAATTATGAAAGCAGTAATTGCATTCTTTAGGAGCGAGATCTTGCACTGCATGGCCGTTTCTCCTAATGAACTCTTTTTAAATTATAGTAAGTATCGGCACTTAAATGAACTTTTATCAGCACAATGATCTGCACGTCACATTAAAATGTCTGAAGAGGGTAGTGTAATCATTTAATATAGTACACAGTACTTTTTTTTATTTGTCTGTATACAAATCATATTTCATTTTTTAGTTTTGGAATTATTTGAATAAATTCACTAGAATTATTTTAGTTTTTGTGTATATTAAGTTATTATTGGTCAATTATTATTATATTGTATATTATTTAAAAATGTTCTCTCACTTATTCTTTTTGTGTGCTTCACTTTAATTAAATTTTTTTTTTTTTTTTTTTTTTTTTACCACAATTTGATCCAAAATAACTTAACATAATTAAAAAAAAATAAATAAATAAATAAATAAAATAATTAGGTTTTTAAAAATAAATTTGGGCTTTTTTTTTGTTGTTTTGGTCAATAATATGCTATAATTTTTCTGAGATATTTACCCAGATAATATAGAATATAGCTGGCAAAATGTCATTATATATATAGTTTTTAAATTCTGAAAATATACATAATTATCATGTCTTTTTATACATTATTTCACATTATTTATTTTTAATATATTTTATTTTCATCTTGATAATAATGGTTGTATATCATATTTTTATACTCTTATATAAATGTCCTTGCGGTTTCTCTTCATTTTCCAGTAGTTTTCTTCCTCTAAATTTCTTGATATATTACTTTTTTTTATTGAGAATTATATAAATTTGACCAACAAGCTATGAAATTCATGTTTCTGTATTGTATTATTCATAGTAGGTGTTTTTTCGAGTCTAAATAATGTTTTAGCGTAATTATTGTGTTGTTTGCATAGTAAACGCTCAAAAATTTCTACACTCATCTTATGTTTGTGGATGAAAGCCTTGTCGTATTTTAAAATATTCTCTTTTCTTGAAGGTTTCACTGATTTCTTCATGTCTGTTGTTGTCGTTTTGTGATCTGTTAGAGACGGTAGAGAGTTTTCAGGTGCCTGAATCTCTTTTGGGTTTGATGGTGTCTGGTTTGGGTGGAGGCCGAGGGCCGTGGCGTGTCGATGAGTGGCCGGTGTCTGGAGATCTGAGAGCGGGGGGCGGCGTGTGGGTTGAGTGAATCACGTGACTTTGGCTTTTGAGTTTTTCCCTGATGGCTTTTGGCACGCAATGCTGGAGCTCTGCTTCTGCCACCAACCAACCAACCGCCCGACCGACGGACCAACCAGCGCCTACAGAATGATCTTCCAAGGACGTGAAAGCACAAGTGAGCCAATAAGGAAAGACGGCTTGTATCACTATGCATGAAGAGGAAATGCTTTGTTAAATCTGACTTCTGTTGCCTTGATCTGGTGCTTACTAGAATGAATATGATGTAGGTCATAGGAGCTAGTGAGTGACAGCGCGCTTCAAAGAGGACTTTCTCTTTAATGAGATTATTATTTTTGGATTTTTCTTCATGTGGCTCTTTTTATTCACCGAAAAAAGCACAGAAGTGCCATTGAACCCCTGCTCACATTCACACTGGATTGCTGTAAATCCATTTTGCAGACAGGAGCTGATACACTGTACAATGAATTTTGTTTAAAAAAAAACATATTTTTTAGCAATCATTACTGCAGTTCATTATATCATGTAGAATCAGACATATATTTATATTTTAGTATTTTAAAGAGTGTCACAGAAAAGTGTCTGCTGAAAGATGCTAAATTAAAGGGATTCTTTTATATTTAGCACTATATTGTTATTGTGAATGAACCAAAATCTATTTACACTACTTACACAGTGTCTGTTTGCAAAGGTTATTTTCACTAACTCCATCCACCATTGCTCAGATATCAGATATATTATTAGCACATTTACATGTATGCATTTGTCATTTAAGCATATTACATCTGTTTGCACCTTATGCACTTGCAGTGTAAACAAGATGATGTTTGTGTCTATTTATACTTGGTACTTGGTTTCTACCTCTATTTACAGTCTCATTTTTAGTACAGAGAGTGTAAATAGTGGTAGAAACCAGGTAGAAATCCCACTTAGTACAGAAATTCTCTTGTTATTAATCATATTAAGTAATTATGGGTCAATTCTTCTTCTTATTATATACTCTAAAAATGCTGGGTTAAAAACAATCCAAGTTGGGTTAAAAATGGACAAACCCAGCAATTGGGTTGTTTTAAACCAGGAAATGGGATGTTTTAACCCAGCGATTGGGTTGTTTTAACCCAGCGATTGGGTTGTTTTAACTCAGCGATTGGGTTGTTTTAACCCAGCGATTGGGTTGTTTTAACCCAGAGATTAGGTTGTTTTGACCCAGCCGTTGGGTTGTTTTGACCCAGCAAGTGGGTTGTTTTAACCCAGCGAATGGGTTGTTTTGACCCAGCAAATGGGTTGTTTTAACCCAGCGAGAGTGGGTTGTTTTAACACAGCAGTTGGGTTAAATGTTTGCCCAACATGCTGGGTAGTTTTATTTAACTCAACTATTGTTTAAAAATGACTGTATTTCTTGCTTAAAATAAACTCAAAATGTCGGAAATTAACATTTATTAATAAGTTAAATAAATAATAATAATTAAACAATAAACATTTATCAAATTGCTTATTAATAAATGTTCACCTTTTGATTATTATTGTTGCCTCTAGTAATTATGTGTCTGATTTTTAATTTCCAACCTGTTTTGGGTTCATTTTAAGGCAGACATACAGTCATTTTTAAACAATAGTTGGGTTAAATAAGACTGGCCAGCAGGTTGGGTCAAACATTTAACCCAAGCGCTGGGTTTGTCCATTTTTAACCCAACTTGGGTTGTTTTTAGTTCAGCATTTTTTAGTGTAGTTTTTTTTGTTTTTATTTAAAAAAAAAAAAAAAATCTTTCACTTATTCTTTGACAAAATATGTGACTTGTTAAGTGTTTGCATAATTTAAAAAAAGAATATAATAATATAAGAATATAATTTTTCTTTTTACTGGGATACCGACCCAGATACTGTAGCTGGCAGAAGGTCCAGCACATTTGCACTTTACACTTAGTGTAAAAGCCGCTGACAAATATTCATGGGTGTGTTTGTGCCGTTACATGATTTGCATAATTCCTGGGTGTTAAAACTCAGACTGTGTGTGCAAAATAAACAGCCCTGTCAGCGGACGCTATTCATTCTCTCTCAACCCCCCCGAGAGTTTGCCGAAGTGGGAACGTTTTGGTGCTTTTCCGTGTCCCGTGAAATGCTCTTTGCACCTGCACTGAGAAATGAGTCTGCAGAATTAAAGCACAGCACATTGATTTTTTCCCCTCTCTCTTTCCCTTTTTTAATATCCTGCTGCCATTACCTGACTCACAAAATGACCAGTCAATATCACATCTGCATTGTGATTAAAGCACAGAGAAAGGGCTTTTCTCTCTGAGAGTCACTATATATATATAATGTACAGAGGTTGAGAATCCGATTGCATTTCCAGATAAGCTCAGATGATGTAGCCGTTCAACTTTAATTAAAGTCTCGGCTGCTGGAGGGAGTGAGACAGATCAGACAGACGTGAAGTCATTTGCCTTTTTTGAGAACAACTTTTACCATTTAAAGTAAGTGTTTTTTAATGTTAAAATACTTTTGTTTATTTTATTTTTTATCTTTTTGGTAACCACTAAGACCAGTTTGAATTATATACAGTTGTAAATAAGATTATATAAGTACATTTTACAAGCAAATACTATTTCAGTTTTTTTTTTATGAAAATGTAATGTTTACTTGCCATTTCTTTGTGAAAATTACTAGCAATTTCTAAATGTACACTCTAAAAAATTTACTGGGTTAAAACAACCCATTCGCTGGGTTAAAACAACCCAATCATTGAGTTAAAACATCCCAATCGTTGGGTTGAAGCATCCCATTCGCTGGGTTAAAACCACCCAATTGTTGGGTTAAAACAACCCATTTGCTGGGTTAAAACGTCCCATTCACTGGGTTAAAACAACCCATTCACTGGGTTAAAACGTCCCAATCGTTGGGTTAAAACATCCCAATCGTTGGGTTAAAACATCCCATTCGCTGGGTTAAAACAACCCAATCGCTGGGTTAAAACAACCCAATCGTTGGGTTAAAACATCCCATTCGCTGGGTTAAAACAACCCAATCGCTGGGTTAAAACAACCCAATCGTTGGGTTAAAACAACCCATTCGCTGGGTTAAAACAACCCATTCGCTGGGTTAAAACGTCCCATTCGCTGGGTTAAAACAACCCAATCGTTGGGTTAAAACAACCCAATCGTTGGGTTAAAACATCCCATTCGCTGGGTTTGTCCATATTCAACCCAACTTGTGTTGTTTTTAACCCAGCATTTTTCAGTGTAAATAGTTTCTACACTTTAATGCATTCATTTTTATCATGCATTTTGACAGTAAAAAAAAAACCTGCAGTAAATTTCAAGAAATAGAAATGAACGAGTCTTTGTGTTGATGCAGTTAGGCACATTAACAGTTTAAACAATATATATTGGCTCGGTAAGATAAATGAAACATGTTTGCATGGATGAAAAGAGTTTTTTCACAGGAGTGTCTTGCAGTGAAAGAGGAAGCACAATAGATCTGGAATTTGCTCACATTGAGTCTCTCCGTCATACACACACATTTCTTTTGTTAACAGCGGCTGTAAAGTCAACCCGCCTGAACCGCGCTGATCCAAACCAAACAGCTCATGATGAGTCCTGCTGACTCGACAGACGACACACACAAACACGCACTGAAGTCAACAGAACACACTGTCTGCATGATATGCTAGATATTATTGTTATCAACATGAAAACATATGTAGGGTTGAATCATGAAGAGTTGATTGAATGATGAATAGTGGGTGTTTTAGAGCTGAATGTGAGTTACATTAATGTTAACCAGCATTAAATTTCTTCTTTCTAAGATTTTAGAAAGTTAAATGTAAAATTTGAGGCTCTTTATTTGCACATGTATTTCATTCTTAAGCAGTGGCCGTGTGTTCACATATGTAAATTAAAACTGTGTCTGTCCTCATTGTTGTAGGTGATTGGCCGCGTGTGTTTTATCGGGGTGTGGTCGGTCTGGTGCCTGTTTTTATTTCCTCTTGCTATGGTGCCACCCCGATTAGACACCATCTGGTGGGTGGCATGGCGTTTTGCCCGTGTCCGGCCCACGATACTGTATTTCTTGTCGTGTTTTAAAGGCTTGTCATTACGGAAATTCCCCCTTTTTTACCCTGCTGTGAGTAATTATCTCTGAGAGAGGGGCGCATTAGTGCTCACGGGGGGCGAGTGTCTGTCGTTCACGTCTCTCAAATCTTCTTTCAAGGTCACTGTTTGTCCAGGGATCATCCCTACGGCACACACACACTTTCCTTGCTTCTCTTTCTTTTCTTGAGTGTAAAAGCGCAGAGATGCTTCATGTCACTGACTGGATAGTAACATCAAAATGACATCAGAAAGCTTTATTTTTAAAGCATTTAATTTATGCAAACATACTGTAATTTTTATATTCTAAGGATGGATGGATGGATTAGCTTGTCAAATTTGCCTCTATTTGGGTGTGAGCAAAACACGTTGTTTTTGTGTGTGTCCCTTTAAATGCAAATGAGCTGCTGCTCCCGGCCCCCTTTCCAGAAGAGGGCGGAGCTTTAACAGCTCGCGCTTCGGTCGCTCAACAACAACAAAGCTGGAGAATCTCACGCAGCCAAAATGAGGATTGTCAGTAACGGTGTTCAGCCTTACATTGTTCAAACCGGAGTTGGACACTGATGGAGAGACTTCTACAACTTTTAGACGTTTCTGAATGGTTAGTGGATAAATTTATGTAGTTGCTGTGGAGTTGATTCAACTCATCCACTAGCATGTGCCGTCATGTTAATCTTTTGTGTTGAATTGACCCTCGTTTGTGAAGCAGTCCGGCGTAAAATGACGGCAACAACAACTCTTCCTCTTCTCTAAAGCAGCCCAACATGGCCTCACCCCCTTTGTTGTGTGTTCTCGGGGGCGGGGTTTATGTAAATTTTGGGGTTTGTGATGTCACTAACCCAGGAAGAAGCTCGTTGTAGTCCCTACCAGCCGTTAAAAAGCAATTTCTGTAAAAGGAAACATCTTTCTTTGCGTTGAACTTTGAGCGTCGTAACTTTGCAGATGTTGTTTATGCTCAAACAGCAACATTACACACTAACTAAAGTTAAAAAAGTGAAACCATAATCAAGGATGGCTTTAGGGTTGAATGCACTGTAAGCTGTTGCCAGTTGCATAATGTAAATGATTTGTAAATGTAAATGACTAATTTGGTCTTGGTGTGAATCGGCCTGTTTCTGTCAGTCAGTGATGCAGCCTAATGCAGGAAATGTTTTTGCACATCACTAGAGTAAAAGGGTGAGAGGTCGCAGCGAGCCCAACGAGCCACATCGTGTGTAATTACCCGACGTGTGCTGGTGTAATTGTAACCCGAGTCCCGCCTCAGTACAGGCTGTCAATCAAACAGGAGGAATCCTGCTTTTAACCTGATGAAGCTCCTGTGTTTTATACAAATGTACTGTAGGTGTGCATCACAGTATGTCATAGGGTCAAAGGTCATGCAGGGTGTAGGTTAATGGATCAGGGGTTTTATAACCAGGACCGAGCGCTCTTATAAATGCTCACTCTGGTGAATTATTTGGAGCCATTTTTTAACTGTCCCCTTGAAATACTCTGAGTCACAGCATGCAAATGCAACACTCTGCCATTTTATGTGGGCAGAATATTAAAATGACCTTTTGTTTTATGTTTAGTTGCACCACACATAATCGAATCATCTAACTCAGCTCCTCATAAGTATCTGTGCGTCATAGGTTATAGATTATGTTTGTACCATTTGGAACATGGCTCATTAATACCTTCATTTTCATCAAGAAAAGGTCACAAGTATGTTTTCCTCCTGCACATTGCAGATGTTGTATTGAGTGGAGAAGAGACTTATTTTGACCTCTCAAAGCGAGTCACATGCACCCGGCGACCTGAAGCGTACAGTGAACTATTCGCCGGCGTTATTGTAGTCGCTACTGTGCTAAATAGGAGCTTTATTTGTCTTCAATAGTTCATTGTTCAGTGTGATGTGACATTTTGATTTTCAGTGATGAGCAGAATAATCTTTAGAATGAATCGGAGCAGTGCTTGAAGCCTTGATACCCATGATAGATTGTTGTCTGGTCGTGGTCGTCTTATGATGCTGCTTTTTTAGCATGAGATTCTAAAAAAGATAATAAGTGCCATAAATTAAAGCAAAGTCAAATTGAATATGTGCATGAAAATGTGTTTCAGATCCAGGTTTTAATGCATTAATTTTTCACCACACAGTCTCTCTGTAGCTCAGGAGACAGTTTTGTTTTCAGAGTAGTGTTTCATTTTGATAACTTTGTTTGTGGATTAAAATCCTTTTGGAGAAATAAAAACAGACTCATGCAGATGTGGAGAGAAGCTCGGATCATCTAATTGAGACTTTTGATTGCAGACTTTGGTATGTTAGTAAATCTGAGCACAGTTTGAGACATTATCTATGTTTGCATGCACACAAATGATCCGTTTGTAATCAGATTGATGAATTAATTGAAAGAGAGCTAAAATAATCCAATCAACAGGAAAAAATAAGCATGTAAATGCTTGAATCTGACTATTTTCTCAATCAAATGTGCATGTTTGTTTACACCTCATGTCTTACGAACTGGTCAGTGGATGAGAGAATAGATGCTGAATATTTGCTAAAAAGCTCTTCTGATCTAAATTTCAGCTTTCTTATTAGATATATGTTATTAAAGAGGTCATGAATTGAGAAATCAACTTTCCTTGAGCTTTTTATATATAAGAGGTCATTAAATGCTCAACTTCACGTTGTTTCTCTTAGTAGGATGAAAATAATCTGTTATTTAAACGGTGATTAAATTATAAATAGAAAGAGATCAAAGAACGCTTCCTTTACAATCGCTGGAGCTGTCAATCAAACAGCGTGAGTTTATCAGTGACTGAGTTCTGGACTCGCATCAAAACTCCTGTTTTATTCAACGAATCTCTTAGTTACATCGAGTTTGCACTGTTAGTTATGATGAAAGCATTCGTTAGTGTGCAGAAATTGAGTTGCAATGACGAGATCACTGCTTTCATGAGCTCAACAACATGTCTGTGATCGACTACAATGTTCATCACTGCAACCTTTCATGCCACGATCTAAAATATAATGCCACAGATCTAAATGTAATGCTTTTCATGATTAGTTAACCTTGAGAGCTGTAATAGTAAAAATGTGCTAAAAGAGAGTGTAATACTTAGCTATTTCATATGCAAAGATGTCAGCCAATCACAGCAGTGGGCGTTTACACTCACAGAGACACGCCCCTTAAAACAGAGCGTTCAAATCAGAGGGATAAAATCAGGGTAGGAAAAATGCCTTTTATTTCTAAATGATGACAATTTTTGATGTAAAAATCATACTAACATTATAAGTGCACCCCAGGAAATATTATAAAACAATGCAGTTCATGACCCCTTTAAGGCAAAAATGACAATTATGCTCACGGTGACATTAGCCTTGTTCGTACAGTAATTGTTTCTCATAGGAATGTAAGGTATTGTCAACATTTACAGGGTCTTGTCAGTGATTGTATTGCCATCCGAATCCAGAATGTCAGTGTTTTTCTCCCACCACCCGCGCAAAAATCCCTGCCGGAATTACATACTGTTTTTTTGACAAACACCGAGGTCGTGTGCTAATTTAATTTCCATCCGAATCCACATCTCTGAGTTTACAGGAAGAGATAAATTCAGAATTCACCGTTTAAATCCTTTTTGACCACTACGGAGCACCGTATGATAACTGTTGCGCTTCACGGTAATTTACTGAAATAGTGGGAAGTATTTACAAGAACAGTATTTCATCACCGCTTCACCTCAGCGAAAGGAGAAAGAGGGGAAAAAAGCACGTAAATCATTGTGGGAGAAATAGCCTATATGCAATACAATTTTAAAACATATGAAATGAAATAGAAATGAAATTAAAAAAAAAGATGCTCAATTATGCTCCTGCCGTTTAAAAAACGCAGCGTTCCCATTGAAAACAATTGGAAAAGGACGCTAGACACTGGAAAAATGCTTTGGTGCACACACAGCCTTAGGTTTATAGAAATCAGATTGGATTCACAAAATCAGTGCATGCAAACTCTTGTAATCTTTTCTGAGATTTTTCTCTTAGGACAAACATCTGAGAACTGCTCATGTGTTATTTTTTCCTCTCCTGGCTTAGCCAATCAGCAGTGCAGTCCTGCTCCAGATGTCCAATCACAGGTCATGTGTCTAAATCCCCCACTAATGAGTCACGAGGCCCGCCTGGCCGTCCGTTCCAGCCCCCGTGTGATCGGACCCGGTAGTTTTCGACACGCTTTCATGGGAAACGCTCTCCTGGAATCCGGGTGAGCTTTCTTTGGCGCTGTTTGCTTTTGGGGAATCTATCATTTGCGGGGAGTGGACGTCTGCCGCTGGTGTCGTTCCGGAGCGAAATATCAGAGTCTCTGAGCGCTAATACCAGCCGCAAATGGATTGAAGTGCTATTCGGGCTTTAGGGGAAGATTATTGTGCTTGGCTGAAGAAAGCTGCATTTAAGTGATGGATTTAGCACACTTTGACAAGGTGCAGTTGTCACATAGCACAATAATTAATTCTAGGGCATTTTGAAGCTGTAGCATTTTCCATTGTTGTTGCAAGAATTGGAATACCTGCAATTTGCAGGAAAATTGGGCCATTTCATATCTGCAATTATTGAGATGGAAGGACGAGGGCCGATGCTTTCAAGCTTCAGGCTACATTTGCAATTTCTTTGAAGGCAGTCCGAAGTAATCGATGGCAAACACATCCTTTAGAGACCGGACATGGTCTGTATGGGAGTGGAAAATGGAAAAACAAAAGGAAAAACAAGGAAAAGCTCCACGTGAAGTGCAGCAGGGTCATTAATAATATTACGAGCGGATGCTTTTGTCCCGCTGCGCTCTGTTTGCTGTTATTAAGTGCCGTATATTGTGCCGGATTCCATTTAGTTTCAGATTTTACTGCTCGGGGCGAAATGATTATTATAAAACAAATATAACTCGTGCTCTGTGGCTCGAGCTTGTGGGAAACACACAAATAAAACAACTTTATACAGTAGAAACTTTTATTGCAATAGCAAACACAATAAAGGATAAAATGACTGCTTTATTCTTATCTACATTCTTCAGCAAGGCACTTGTAAAACTCTGTACGACGGCTCGGTTTTCATGATTTCGCTCTTTTTCTCAGAGGACTCGTATATTAGGAAAGAGGCACTTTCCTGACGGCGGAAAGCGGAGCGAGGGTCGGATCTTAATCCGATGCCATCTGGAAAAACGCTGAGCCCACGGCCTGCTGGCACGGAGGTTGCGTCCCTTATGTAAACGGAACAAATTCCTTTTCACACTAATGGCATATCGCATTAATGCCCGTGGAGGTTTGTACACAAGGTCAGGCTAAAGGGCTACTGGAGGCCGAGACTTATTTCACCTCCCTTAAGAAATGAGAATAAACGCCATTGTTCTTTGGCATGTTAAAGGCGATTTTGTCTCTTTTACTGGCAACAGTAGTTCTTTTTATGAGTGCGCATAAAGCTCAATATTCATAAAGGTTTGAGTGATGTGGGAAAACTCAAGGTGTGGCAACAGTTTATCTTTATTTTTTAATGCAGATCTCCAGCAGACTAACACAACAGTTAACAAAGCCACAGACATTTATTCAGTGTGATATTTTTAGAGTAACTGCAAAGAAAACCAACACCGACAAGCTTGAGTTCTGCCACTGAGATGTGTATTTTTAAAAAGGTGCAACCACAAATAAATAATGTGAAATAATTACATTTTTCCTGTTTTTTCCCCCCCTGTTTTCTAGGGTCAGTTTTTCGAGAGTGTTTGTGACAAGTACTAGAAGTTTATAACTTACCACATCAGAACTAAAACCATCTTTACTCATCTTCTTAGTTATTTATATAAATAAATAAATATTTTAACTTAGTAAAAAATATTTATTTATGAGACTCGAGAATTGCTTTACTATTACTTTATTTTATTTTATTTTATTTCTGCCACTGAGGCATGTTTTTTTTAAAAATGTAACTACAAAAATTAATGTAAATGAATTGAATTGAATTTTTTTTTTCTCTTTTACTTCCTGTTTTTTTTCTTCTTTTTTTTCCCCTTAAACTAGTTTGAACAGAGATAATTATTTATGAGACTCAGGAACTGGTTTTATTTTATTTTATTTTATTTTATTTTATTTTATTTTATTTTATTTTATTTTATTTTATTTTATTTTATTTTATTTTATTTTATTTTTTTTTTTTTAGTTCTGCCACAGAGGCATGTTTTTTAAAGGATACGACCACAACAATTAATGTAAATTTGAACAGATTTTTTTTCTCTTTTTACTGCTTTACTATTTTTTATTTTATTTTATTTTATTTTATTTTATTTTTTTAAATTTAATTAGATTTTTTATTATTTTATTTTGTTATTTTATTTTATTTTATTGTTTTAAATTTTATTTATTTTAGTTTTATATTTTATTTTATTTATTTCTGCCACTGAGGCATATTTTTCACAGCTCTAGAAGCCTTACAAAAAAGTACCGGTGATGTGTCAGATAATACCATGCTTCTTTTTGTTAGTAAAGAGCAGCTTTTCCTTGTTTCTTTCTTCTCAAAGTTCTTGTAATAGTTCCCGCTCTGCTGTGGTTCTGAATGTCCATGAATCTCTGAAATGTGACGTTTACAGTCACGACTAAAGGAACAGAACCGCTCGGATTTCCCAGCGCAGCATCTCTCACCGCAGGGTTCTGTCTCCGTGAAGTATTTCAAAGCCTCTCTTCTACAGCAGAGCGGTCTGTCTATCTCACAAGCTCTATGAAACCCACCGCACCAGCTGAGAGACCCCCATGATTCCCGGCTTCAGCCCAAAAAACAAACGGGCCGAAAGAATGGGCTTCAAAGTGGCCAGTGGTCCGTTTGAGGGGCGACACCGGGCCAGCAGCTCACAGTGGAATCTTCTTTTAAGGGGATGAAGCAGATCTGTTGTGCGAATAACAAAGCAAGATAATTAAACCCCCTTTGTGCTCTAGCGGCCTCAAAAGAGTCTCTCTGGAGACCGTCGGCCGGAACCTCCATGCTGGATTTGGGCGTTTTTTGTGCCGTCACGTCTGATTGGCTGCCAGTGTCAAATGCCTCCGATGTCTGATCATCCAGACGTGCAGTTTGAGTGCTGATAATGGATTCTAATCACTTCTTTGAACTATTTTATAGACTTAATCTTGAAATCAGTTCACTCAGAAATGCACCACATAAAGCATGTTCACCCTCATGTTCATATTCTGCGCTCATCTGCTTATCTGCACATAGTATGCTTTATTTGTATGGTGTTTACTGAGTTTTGGTCTTAGTACATTAAGCCACGTTAAGCGTTTTTCACTTTACGCGTTTCAGAATGTCCCGTTTTCTTGCGAGTAGGCCTACAGGCCTACCCAGCTGCTTGCAAATTCTCTTTAAAGTTTGTATTATTTGGTTATAATTAGCTAAAGCTGATGGTATTTCTTTGTTATTGAAACAAAAGCCTAAAATATAGCTTGACTAAGTGATCCAAGTCTGTCATATCATCAGTACGCAATGAACATGACACTGATTGAATGCGTTCCCGACATTTTATTTTGACTTTATCCTCAAAATTTAACAAGTTTTTTTCTCGAAACGCAACGATTTTGTTCTCAAAATTTAATGAGTTTATTCTCAACATTTTATTTCAAGTTTTTTTCTTGAAATTTAATGTTTTTTTTCTCTAAACACGACTTTATTCTCAAAATTTAATGAGTTTATTCTCATTTTATTTAAACTTTTTTCTTGAAATTTAACAAGTTTTTTCTCGAAACGCAACGACTTTGTTCTCAAAATTTAATGAGTTTATTCTCAACATTTTATTTTTATTTTGACTTTTTTCTCAAAATGTAATGACTTTTTTCTCTAAACACGACTTTATTCTTGAAATTTTATGTTTATTAACATTTTATTTGAACTTTTTTCCTCTAAATTTAATGAGTATTTTATTTTTATACATTATACATTTTATACATTTATACATATACATTTTATTTTTACTTTTTTCTCGTAATTTAACAAGTTTTTTTTCTCAAAACACAACGTCTTTATTCTCAAAATTTAATGAGTTTATTCTCAACATTTTATTTAGACTTTTTTCTCGAAATGTAATGTTTTTTCCCGAAACACGACTTTATTCTCCAAATGTATTGATTTTATTCTCAACATTTTATTTCAACCTTGTTTTCTATTTTAATTCTAATTTAATGAGTTTAATCTCACATTATAATGACTTTAATCTCCAGATGGTTTTATTTTTTCATTATTGCTTGGCCCTAATCCTCTTCCGTAGGTTCCGGGTCAAAAATTACCAGCCTACAAAAATTGCTTATAAATCTCTCGTTATGATTTTTATTTTTTATTTTATTTATTTATTTTTTTTATATTTATTTGATTTTTTTTTTATTATATGTTATTTTACATTTCATTTTATTTTATGCTGGCCTGATTAATCTGAGCTTTTTAGTGAAAAAAGTTCACTCAAGCTTATTCACCTCAAAAAACTGAGGAGCATCAGTTCAGATCAGCAAGGCCTACGATCAATCAGATGCAAAAAGAAATACGTAACCTGTGCTAACTGAAAGAACACAAGTTGACTAAAAGATTGAATCCAATATTTGGTGATAATATGACAATGAGAAATTTACAAGCAATGGCGGGAACACCAAATTAGGTGAAGGATTTTCAACGCAATGCTGTTTCTTGTAGGCTTTTCTTTGGTTTATTTGTTTGAATAACTCTTTGGCCTGTCAGCATCACATCGGTTTAATTAGATGGTTGTGGATTTTGTAGAAGGCTTGTGGATTGATGCGGATTTTACAGTCATAAATCATACAGAGTCACTGTAGAATAAATTAATGACAACTTGGCTAGAGACCAGGCTTTGCCTAAAATCTGCTCCGTTTACAAAGAAAAGCTCCGTTTTGGAAACACATTAATTAGCCTTTGCACAATTGAGTGACAGTTACCCAGAAGACACTGCTCTCTTTCGCTTCATAATTGATTTGCTGGCCATGCCAGAACTGCTTTTCATCAAGCCAGCGGCCTGAGCCCTCAGTCACGGCCACATTTATTCTTCTGTGCTGAAAACGACAATGTGCGCTAATTGTTTGATGTTAACTACGCGCCATCAGTCAGGGCTAATTATGGCGCGGTCATAGCGCGGATACTCCTGGGTCCAATAAACTCCAACAACATTATTTGGGAAACGGGAGGAAAAAAATCTGCCAGGCTCACAGACAGTCCCGCTGTTACGGCAGTAATTCAATTATCACCTGTCTCTGGTAATGGCTAGTTAACACAAATATTACTCTTTATTTTTGGCTGAATGAGATTAATGAGTCGCGGTGAGCTGGTCACGGGTCCGCGGGCTGCTGAGTTTTACAGGAGAAATGGTGAAGTAGAGGGAAATATATTTCCTACAACCACATACACATGTATTTTATGCATCTGCACATCTGTATGATTCCAGAATTCTCACGTTTTTTTTTAAGCAATTATCACATGCCACAGCGCGTTTCTTAATATCGTCATAACAGTGATTCGTCGCAAGTGATCGCGTGACTTAGCTAATGCTGTTTTACTCAAATTAATATTGAGTAAAACACATTTTAAACACAGTATTGTCAATTACTTTATCTATATTTGCTTCGTCAACGTAAATAGTTTCAAATGAAGCCACAGCAGAATGAGCGAATGATTCAATGACTCATTCATAGAGACACACATTTGTTTCATTCCTGAATGAATCAGTGTTTTAAACGAATCGGTTGAACAAATGATTAAGTGATTCAATCATAAAGAGTCATTTATCGCCACCTACAGGTTTATCGATGTAATTAGCCAGAAGAGTCAGTGAAAAATCTGCACAACTAATTAGGGATGCACGATATATGAAATGTTCATATTGGGGCATCCCTAACACTAATTCATAGACAAAACAAATGTATATTTTATAATATTTATAAATAAATAAATAAATGTTTTTTTCTTTTTATGACAAGTCAACAGTGCTGTGTATGAAAGGATTTAAAAATATTAATAAAATAAAAAGTAAGCGACTTCTGAATATTGTCATAGCAGTGATTCATTGCAGGTGATCATGTGACTTAGATATTGCCGTTCACAGTTAATAAACAAGTTAATTTTGAGTAAAACAGATTTTAAACACAGTATTGTCAATTACTTTATCTATATTTGCTTCGCCAACATAAATAAACAAACAAAGCCACAGCGGAATGAGCGAATGATTCAGTGACTCATTCATAGAGACAAACATTTGTTTAATTCCTGAAAGAATCAGCATTTTGAATGAATCGATTGAATGTATGATTAAGTGATTCACTCATAAAGAGTCATTTATCGCCACCTACAGGTTTATCGATGTAATTAGCCAAAAGAGACAGTGAAAAATCTGCACCACTAATTAGGGATGCACAATATATCGGCCACCATATTGGTATCGGACGATATATGTTCATTTTTAATGTTATCGTTATCAGCCTGATAAGTAAATTTGGCCGATATTTTAAAGCCGATAAATAATGGATTATTTCCTTCAGCAGAGACACTTCAGATGCGCACTGTCCGCCATTATGGTTTTGAATTGCTTGAAATATGATTGAAATCACTTCAAAAAAGAAAATACAGTTATGTACAGCGCAAGTCTGTCATATAAGCTACATAAAATTATAATTGTGTACTTGGGACATGGCTTTCAATGGTGAAACTTTTGTTTTTTTAATCAGGCTCTCAAAAATTATATAGAAAAATTGTATGTATATTTATCGGCCAATATATCAGTTATCGGCTTTCAAATGTAAAGAATTATCAGTTATCGGTAACGGCCAAAATTTTCATATTGGTGCCTCACTACCACTAATTCACAGACAAAACAAATGTATTGTTTTAAATTTGTAAATAAATAAATGTTTTTTTCTTTTTATGACAAGACAACAGTGATGTGTATGAAAGGATTGAAAAATATTCATAAAATAAAAAGTGAGAAATTAAAAAAATAGTTTAATTCTTATGTTGATGATATAGTTTTGACCTTTAATTTTTTAGATTATGGTTTTGACTGCACTTTATTTGTCTTGTACATGTATATACTGAAAACCTCAGTAAAGCTCAATCTCTTTCAGCATTGCTATTAAATATCCATACAGTAAAATATGTTCTTATTCAGTTGAGGATCATTAGTAATGTAGAGTTAAATGGAGATCAAAGACTGGTGTAAAATGGGCAGTTGTTCTCTGTCTGCGCTGGAATCGTGAATGAAAGTTCCGTCTGAGTCTGAGGTCAAAGGTCAGGTTGTCGTGGCAGCTGCTCTGTTCTCATTGAATATGCAGAAGGATGATCTGCACAGAGGACAGGCTCCAAATATCACCATCTCCCCTGACGTTACGCCACACCGCCCGAAGTTTTCAAGTTTTAGTTTCTAATTATTCATCGCCGATAGTTAGATGGTAATGAGAGATGTTTCTGGATGTGTGACCCATTAGTATGCATCTCTAGCACAGCTAATTGTGGGTAGAAAAGCTCATTGTTCCTCTGGCTTCCTGTACAAAGAGCATTAGCAGCAGTGTTTAGCGGCTAGGGACCCAAGACAAGCTCGCTTTTTGTCTTTGTGGACCCTAAGCGCGACCCCCCCGGTGTAAAATCAGCCCCAGCCCTCCAAACGTGACAAGGTCAAGGCCTAAACGCTGTTTTCAGCGCCCGAGAGGTTTAATGTGACGGTGAGGCGTGGGGCGACGCTACTTGTGTGCTTGTAAAAGCAGCATTGGTGTAACGTAACATCAGGGGACCGTAAAACTCAGAAGCCCCTTTAAAACAAATAGATGGATTAGATTTCTGTCAACAGCAGCTTTACAGGCTGAACGACTCAAACTTAAGCAGTTCTGGAATACAGAAGATCTATTTATTTTACATAAAATACTGTGTGATTGTTTTTAGAAGGGGTCTAATAAGCATCTTTCACTGTTATTGCTTTATTTGATTTATTAGATTATTGAGTGCAATTATGTACCTTAATTATTTTATTTTTGAAAATTACAATATTTTTATTGAATCACATTTGTTTATTTTACAGATTGATTTTTTTTTCTTATCATTAATTAATTTCCAAATTACTTGTTTTAGTGAATATTATGCAAAATAAATATACATTTAATTGCAGCATACACTCTAAAAAATGCTGGGCCAAGCTGGGTTGAAAAAGGACAAACCCAGCGACTGGGTTGTTTTAACCCAATGTTTTATTTAACCAAAAATGGATTAAAACAACCCAATCGCTGGGTTAAAACAACCCATTTGCTGGGTTAAAAACAACCCAATCTCAGAGTTAAAACAACCCAATCGCTGGATTAAAACAACCCAATTGCTGGGTTAAAACAACCCATTCGCTGGATTAAAACAACCCAATCGCTGGGTTAAAACAACCCATTCGCTGGGTTAAAAACAACCCAATCTCAGAGTTAAAACAACCAAAATCGCTGGATTTGTCCATTTTCAATCCAAATTGGATTGTTTTTAACCCAGCTTTTTCTTTTTAGAGTGTATGAAATGCTTGTGTTATTTATATATCTTAAAGTTAAAGTGTGATATCATATATTTTGACTTTAAATCTCTAAGATTTTGGCATCAGCCATTGAAAAACCTGTATTGATCGACTAATAGTACTTAAAAGTGTACTAGTTACTATTTCTTCCAGTAAAATTAATAGAATGTTTGTTTAAAGTTATCTAGTCTTTAATAATGTTCTCAAAATGTTGGCACAAAAACATTATTTATGCATCGTTCAGTGTTTTTTTGTTTTTGTTTTTTTTAGTTGGACGTTTGTCCAACATTCTTAAAATGTTACTACTGATTTTTAGAATGTTCAGAGAACATTTGAAAGTAACTTTGTTTGAAGAATATGGAATGTTCCCTTAACGTTTGCACAACCAAGAAAAAACATTTTTGAAACATTTCTTAAACTGGACGCTTTGAACATCGAGAGAACATTCAGAAATAACTGTAGCAAAACGTTCTTAGAACATATGTTGGTAACACTTTATTTTAAGGTGACATAGTTACACGTTATTACATAACAGTAAATCATGCATAATTACAAGTAACTAAACCTAAACCAAACCGTAACTCTCTAGTAAGTACATGTGGTTAATTAATGTGACTCAGTACTTATTTGAGTAAATACAATGTAACTACGTCACCTCAAAATAAAGTGTCTCTCCATTCCCATCAGCCACTTTACAGCTCTCGATGAACGTTCTTCTCTCATGTGTGTTTAATCTGGTTGGAATTTGTCGTCCATCATTGTTATGCAGTGATTTTTTACTAACTGCACCACAGAACATGAGTGTTTTAGTCGCACATGTTCATGTTTTATAAATCCAGAAGAAATCTGAGGGTGTTTAGAGTCAGTCCTGATATACAGATTACCATAAAAAGGCAATAAAAACACACTTTCCACCGGTAGATGCACAGGAGCTGTGATTAAATCAGTGTGTGTTTGTTTGTTTGTATGACCGGATGTAATATAAAAGTTCTTGAAAAGGGAGATACACAGACTCTCAGGTCTTCATTTATAGTTTCCCACTGTTTCCACATGCTGAGCTGATAAACTCACATATTGAAACTGTCCATAAAGCTGGACACATGGGAAGCGTCACCCCGGGGTGATTTCACAGTGGATGTTCCACCTCCGAGGAATATAAACCTTTTACTTATTGATTTCCCAATGTTTTCCACCAGTATGCAGCGGATAAGAGAAGGAAAAACAAAGATACTAGACATCAGATGTTATTGAAAAAAAGCCAGACCCACAGACCGGATTTATTCTGTCTTAATTCCCTTTATATCACAAGGCTTTCTCACACACTGTAAACCCTAACGCTCAAAATACTTAATTGGTTTGAGTAGGACAAACTTAAATTAAACAAATTAGTTCAGTTAAATGAACTGTTATGAGTATTTAGAACTTTCTTTTTCTTTTGAGCTCACAGTATTGACAAATTTCAAGTAAACTGAACTGTTTCATTGTTTTGAGTTGTTTGAACTCATTTATTTTAATTTAGACTAACCTAAGTTTAACTGAAACTGGCCTGGGGTTTCTATTTCCCAGCATGCTTTGCGTATGGGGCTCGAAAGGGAGAGTAAATGCTAAAATTAAGTGTTTAAATTAAGGAGATTTAGTAGTGATTAATGTTTGGTTATGCCAATTTAGAAGAGTTTCTTAATTAGTTTGTAGCAAAATATTTACGTTGAGATAACCTGATAATTTTAAGTTAGATGTATTAATTAGCGTACTCAAATATTTTAAGTTAAGAACGATAAAAATGTATGAGTACAAAATAAAAATCTTTCTTAAACTTAACTTTTCTCATTCAACTTTTTTGAGTTCTGACAACTTATTAGGGTTTACAGTGGAGTAAATTACTCATTTGATTTGCAAGAACTCAAAATTAAAAAGTTAATTAACTAAATCTTTTAGTTAATTGCTATCAAAATGTATGAGTTAGCTAACTCAGAACTTCAAGTTAGGAGCAATTAACATTCATGAGTACTACAAACTCAAAACTTGATAGTTCTGCTTACTTAACTCAAAAAATTTAATGTAACTGATTACCTCAAATTTTTTGAGTTAGCCCAACTTATTCAGGCATAACTTTATTAATAAATTTGAAGGGTGTAAGATCAAGTCAGCATGAATTCACAACCCATTTTGCTTTTGTAATTTGCTGTATTCCGTTTGTAAATAAAGATTATTGGAGTAGTTTTACAAGTACATACTATTTGCGTCTTTTGACTTCAACATTGCATGCTTTCTTGCCTTTTCTTTGTAATTATTTGTGAAATTTGCAAGCAATTTCTGAGTGAAATTAGTTTCAAAGTAAATCCTACACCAGTGTTTTTTCAGTGCAGGACAGGACTTGATTTTATCCTTCAGAAATAGACTTGTGACGCCAGCTGAAAATGAAAGTGGTTTCATAATTTCGATGAAAGATGATGAAGGCAAACATTTTTTTGTACAAATGTGCACTAATGAATCGTTCCCAATAAGACCAGCAACACGAATCCCATCAAGAAAAGTAAATAAGGTCAGTTTTGATTTCATGTTGACTTTAGGGAATCAATGCTGCACCCGTTCCAGAACCACAGAATTTCACTTTATATCTGTATTCATTCACCAGTTTGTTTGGTTCAGCATGTGGCTGTTTCTGCTCAATCATTGTGTGTTTCAGACGGATCGCAGTGTTTTGTTTTCCAGCTGACGTGAAGCGTGTTTGAGGTTTTGAAGGGCTGCTTCAGGCTTCAGTTTCAAGGGTCAAATGCCGTGACCTCTGGAGGTTTAATGTAGCGCTTTATGCAAATAGATGAGGTTTGTTTGTTGCTTTGTGTCTTGTTGACACGAAGTGCGACTACAGTCTTAGATTACACTAAGTTTAAACCGAGGCTTGCATCAAATGTGTGTCGCTTTCGAAGCCGTATATGCGATACAGAAACACGAGCTCCGTCTCACAGACTTGACAAACCACACGGTTTAGATGCTCGCTCAGAAAGAGACAGACAAACGCTGGGAACGCAGCTGTGGTTTTGGGATACGTTTTCTCCTTGAGAATCGTTTAGTTTTGATTACAAATCCACCCATTTGCTGACATTGGCTGAACAGAGTTATGTGCAACATTAACAAGTTAATCATACCTTTTCCACTATGTAAATAAGCCTCGTATATCTCGTGTCCTCCGTCCCGTCCAAGAACGCTCCTCGGGAGATTTCCTGTTTTCACAAAAACGTATCGAATGGCTCTTGCATCACATTTGTAGATTTTAGCGCTAGTCTTTTAATCGTGATATTAGGCGTGACTGCTGTTTTCACGGCTCTCGTGGGCGCAGATCAGAACCTGAGTCTGTTTGATGACGTTGAGAGCTTCAGTGCGACCGAACGACCATAAAACCCTGATTATAGTCGAGAAATGCGACACTTCGACATTTCAGCTGAAGTGTGTTTTTCCTGCTTTTCCATCCGTCCACAAACATTCCAGTGGATGAATCTGTATAAGCCACGTCTCACGCTCAGGAACGCTGTGATATCTTGGGTTCTGGCCGAGAGCAAAACCGGGTTGTGCAAAATTCACAGTTTTTGTGCCAAATCAAGGCCTAAATGATTCTATTGGCTGAAAGAAGGTTTATGGAGAATTCTGTTGGGTTCCTCATTAGATTCAAATTCACATGTATTTATAAATGTTCATACATGTGTATGTTCAGTAAGAATATTTGTGTTTTTAAAGAAATTAATACTTTTAATCAGCAATGATACATTAAATTGATCAAAAGTGACACTAACTGCATAATATAATGTTACAAAAGATTCTATTTCAAATAAATGCTGTTCTTTTAAACTTTCTATTCATCAAAGAATCCTGAAAAATAAAATGTATCACAGTTTCCACAAAAACATGAACTGTTTTTAGCATTGATAATAATCATAAATGTTTCTTGAGCAGCAAATCATCATATTAGAATGATTTCTGAAGACTGGAGTAATGATGCTGAAAATTCAGCTTTGATCACTGGATATAAATTATATTTTACAATATATCCGCATAGAAAACAGCTATTTTACATTGTAATAATATTTCACTGTTATTACTGTATTTTTGATCAAATAAATGCAGCCTTGGTGAGCAGAAATTGTTGTGTTAAAAATGTAAAACAAATCCTAATCCAAACTTTTGAATGCTGGTGTACTTTCTTTGTGTTTTCAGTTAGTGTTTGAGTTAAACAACAGGCCTGCTAAGCATGCATGTTCATGCTCTCAACTGCAATGCTGCAGTTTCTTAAATTATAATAATACTTTGAACTGTGTAATGATGCTAAATTCTCAAAGGATATCTCAATGTTTATTAGTAATATTTTAGGCATCAGAACAGAAAGATACTGCATTAGTGTCACCACAGTACTGCTTTGTGTGAGAGAGCAGGAGGGAAAAGAGCATCGCTGGAATAGTGAGATTCCCACTGGATCTTTTTCCCAGTGTCTGCCACGGGGTCACACAACATGGGAGCAGCCGTCTGGGAGATAAACCTCTCCTTTCCACTCTCCCATTCCTCTTATTTTCCAGAACGGCTCATTATTAATTCTCACTTAGTGTCAGGGGTCTGCTATTTCAGGATTCTGGATGTTTTTTCCTGGCCAAAACTAAATGTGTGAATAAATAACTCGGCTAACAAAAAATACACTCTAAGAACGTTTTGTTAATGTTCCCATTAAGTTATAAAAACATTATGTTTGAATGTTTTCTTACAGAGCCCCGCACATGACATGCAGGAAAAAAATAGTAGGCTAAATCGTGCGCACGATTTACAAATCGAGGGAATGAAATAGTAAATCGTGCGAATGATTTAGCAAATCGAGGGAACAAAATAGTAAATTGTGCAAACGATTTAGCAAGTTGAGGAAACAAAATAGTATAGCATGCACACGAATTAGCAAATTGAAGGAACGAAATAGTAAATCATGTGCACGAATTAGCAAATCGAGGAAATGAAATAGTAAATCGTGCGAACAAATTAGCAAATCGAGGGAACAAAATAGTAAAGCATGCGCACAAATTAGCAAATCGAGGGAACGAAATAGTAAATCATGTGCACGCTTTAGCAAATCAGGGGAACGAACTGGTAAATCATGCGAACAACTGAGCAAATTGAGGGAACAAAATAGTAAATCATTTGCACGAATTAGCAAATCAAGGAAGCGAAATAGTAAATCATGCGAACGAATTAGCAAATCAGGGGAACGAAATGGTAAATCATGCGAACAATTGAGCAAATCGGGGAAACGAAATGGAAAATCATGCGAACAACTGAGCAAATCGAGGGAACGAAATGGTAAATCATGCGAACGAGTTAGCAAATCAAGGGGAACGAAATGGAAAATCATGCGAACAACTGAGCAAATCGAGGGAACGAAATGGTAAACCATGCACACGAATTAGCAAATTGAAGGAACGGAATAGTGAAACGTGCAAACCATTTAGCTAATCGAGGGAACAAAATAGTGAATCGTGTGCACGATTTAGCAAACCGTGGGAACAAAATAGTAAATCATGCGCATGAATGTTATACGCATGTTAAATGCACATTCCATTTTATCATTTTGCAAACATTATTGGAATGTACTTTTGAATGAACGTTCTGAAACAAGTAGTAACATTTAAAAAACGTTAGGGAACGACCAACTAAATGATTCAGGTAAAATCCTTCCATGAACGATATATAGATAATGTTTTTGTGCTAACATTTTGAGAACATTATTAAAGGCCAGATTACTTTGCGTTACTGGAAGAACGTTTGTTCATAACTTTGAGAGAACCTTGCTACAACTTTAGCTGAAGTTCTGCTGGGAAGATGTAAAGGAGAAGTTGAGGCAAAAAAAAAAAAAAAAAAGAAAGAACACAAAAGATTGAATTTTCCTCCCTTTGTGTTCCACAGAAGAAAGAAAGTCAAACATGTTAGGAACGATGAGAGAATTTTGATCATTCACCGAACTATTCCTTTAATGTCAATATTATTCATGTGATGTCACAGCGAGAGAAACAGAGGGAATGACGAGGGAAAAAGAGCTATAATTAGGAAAGGGAATATAAAACACTTTTCGGCAGGCTGTATTTTTCAAACTATTGCAGGGGCGGATTGTTTTATGAGCTCTGTGATTGCGGTGGCTCTCCGGAGGCAAATATTTGCCGATTCGGCAGGAAATGGGGCTCAGTAACGGGGGCAAAACCTTGAACTTCACCTCCAAAACTGATTTTATTCCAATCACAGCGTAAATCAATTCTAGCAGGTATTATCACGAGCTGTGTTTGCTGTGATGCTGCTGTGTGCATGGAGAAAGACCAGTGCCGAGGGAGCAGACGTGTGTGTTTGTGTGTGTGTCTCAGGAACGCTGCACTATGCCATGACCTTTCAGGCAGTAATGGGATTTTCAGCCCTTTTCTATTCTATTCGATCTATTTCAGAGATGTTCATGTGATGGTGTCATACACTGCTGTGTGTGTGTGTGTGTGTGTGTGAGAGAGATCCAGAGAGAGAGAGTGTGCCTGACAAAGCATTTGTGTTTATATGTATAAAAGTGATGGAGCTTCAGAACAGCATTACACCTTCTTACAGTCTAAGTGAATGCTTTTTATGATGTCTGAATAAGAGTTGTTTAACGTGAGCAGGATCGGGTGGAGGCTCAAGTTTCGTTCCATTAACAATAAACTGGTGTTTATAATTTCTCATGTTTTCGAATCGGTCAAACCTCAAAGGTGCCGTGTGGATCGGAGACGGTTGCCAACGTTTCCCTGCTCTTGTAAAGTAGATCTGCGCTGAAATCAGCACATCTGGAATCCTCTCTGTCTGAATATCTCTTTTTCTTGTGTGCCCTAAGGGATATTCATACGTTCGAGAATAACTCCATTTTTCCATAAAGTAGATTATTCCCAGCATGTTCCAAGAAGGTTTTGCTAACATTGCCATCAAGTTGTGAAAATGTTATTTATGTACTGTATGTTCTCGGAATTTTCAAAAAGCGAACGTTAAGGGAACATTCCATTTGATCACTTTGCAAACATTAAGTTGAATGTTACTTTTAAACGTTCTCTGAACATTCCGAAACAAGTAACATTTAAAAAAAAAGGTTCCGTAAACATTTTGAGAACCTAATTAAAGACCAGATAACTCTGAATGAACATTCTATTATTGTTACTGGAAGAACGTTTGTTGCCAGAACGTTCCCTGTTAGCTGGTGGTCGGATGAGGCCGGACCACACGGGTGTGTTTGCCGCTGGTCGCGAAGCGATTTCTGGCTCGTCTTCTGGTTGAAGTGAAGGGCTGTTTGTGTTTCATCTGACTGTTTATTCGTCTCTAAACACTTCTGATTCCGTCTCCTTCCAGCTGATAAGAAGCGTTTGGCAGAAGAAAGGCCGCACGTCGTGTTCTTTCTGCTGGTTTATTCTGGATGTGATTCACCTGTTGTTCTTTCTCAGCTCTGGATGGTGAATGAAAGCGGCGCTCTTTATGAGAAACCTAAACAAGTGGCTTCAGTTCACATGTTTCTGATTTAAACTTCATCTCCTCTCTCATATTCAAGGCATAAAGCTGCGTTTTATCCGATGAAAAGCCGTCTGTGCCCCGCAGGTTTCGGAACACATGAGGTGTTGAAACGGGAAATATCTTCATCGTCTCATGTATAATCGCTGACGCCTTTGCTCGCACACGTGCTCGTCACTGTTTGACTGACCGGACGACAAGAAAAGCAATAGTTCTGCCCAAAAAAATAAAAATAAAAAATTACAGAATAAGAAACGCAAATGCATGTGCACTTTTCCATAATGCGCACTGGCGCCTTCAAGCTAAAAATGACAGAAAAGCAGCATGAAAGTACAGTAATGGACATCCATGTGTCTCAGATGCTGTGTTCCAGGTCTTCTGAAGTCATACAGTAGCTCTGTGAGGAACAATTTGCTGTCCACTGTAGTGTGACAGAAGGGATTTTCAGCAGATAATGTATTAAATTTCAGTCTGTTCCTCACACAAAACATCATGTGACTTCAGAAGATGTGGAATGTAGTGCACTAGATGTACGGATGGAACGTTTAGGGTGCTTTTTGGTCATTTCCCCCTCCACATTATGGAAAATAACACTAATGCAATATACTTTTCTTTTGGTTCTTCGTGGAAGAAAGTAAGTCATGGCGCAAGCAACGTCATGGTCATGGGTTCGATTCCCAGGGAATGCATGAATTGATCGTATGTAAACCTTGAATGCAGTGTAAGTCGCTTTGCGTAAAAGCGTCTGCCAAATGCATAAATGTAAATTGATGTACATTACTGTATTTTTTAGTAATCTGATAATATGGTGCATACTCTTTTTTTCCCCCCGTCCTCTGCTCCTGTTCAAATTAAAACATGAATATTAATTATTTTAACATAAAAGCATGTTCTGGGATATTTTACCGCAGTTTGTAGCTCGACAGAGACTTATTTGGAAATTAGGAGACTTTTTGAGAATATTTTTGTAATGTCACCTGTTTGACAGTAATAATAATAATAATAATAATAATAGTAATAATAATAATAATACAGCCAATAATTATAATAATGATTATAATAATAAATAATATAAATAATAATTTAATAATAATAATAATATTAAGTCATATAAGTAATAATATAAATAATGATGATGGTGATAATAATAAATAATATAAATAATAATAAGAAGAAGAAGAAGAATGGGTCAAATGGCCTGGGACTCATCCTCACTAGTATTAATAATAATAATAATAATAATAATAATTATTATTATTATTATTTTTATCATTACTATTATTAAATTCATTTTTCATATTCTATTTTCATTCTTTTAACATTAAAGCATTTTACTGCACTCTTTTTAAGAGTAAAATTCCATAATTTCACCTGTTTGACAGTAATAATAATTGTTCTTATTATTCTTATTAATATTTTTATATGCATTAATTCAGTTATATATAATATATATTATTTATATATATATATATATATATATATATATATATATATATAAACAATAAAGCATGCTCTGGGGTATTTTACAGCAGTTTGTTGCTAAATAGAGACTTTTTGAGAATATTTCCATAATGTCTGCTTATTTCAGATCTGAAAATTCATCTTCCCTGCGATCTCTCGTTATGGGTCAAAAGCAGCTAATGGCCCGGGTCTCGTCCTCCCTTGTTAGTAAAGCGTCCTGCTGTTTGTGATTGTCCCTGTTAAGGTCTTAAACTCAGATGTGGGGTCACGTATCCGACTGGAGCGCTCCGTCCCCCCGTGTGCTCTGCAGCGGTCATTAATCTTCCTTAACGAGCCTCTGTGCTCTCGCTCTGTTTCCCCGGAGGTCTGCGGATGACCCCAGAGGAGGACGGCGCGGCCCGCGGCCATAATCACTTAGCGCATCTCCCCGTGGGTGCTGATTTATAGGGACATATCCCGGCCGAAGCGCCATTTGCGGCGATGCAGATGAGCGCGGGGTAACGAGATGACTCAAAAGGGGAGAAGATCAATATCGCAGAGTGCTGTCCATTTGGATAATGGACAATGGAATCATAACTGGAGTTGTAGAGTTAAGTGGACAGGGCCAAAGCCCTCTTCATTATCTAATACATTCAGGGCTTTTTCAGTGTTAAGTGAATTACAATACTGCACAAAAAGGACATTTAACTTGCTTGTCCAGAGGCCAGATAGAATAACATCTGTTCATCCCTCCCAAATGAGCAAGAGCAGCTCGGTTCCTATGGACTCGCAGTTACGGTTAGTGACGTGATCGAGCCTCAGACGTCAGTCGTGTGTGATGTTGAGGAGAGTGTGCTGGTGCTTTACTAACTGATCAGACGCACCGTTTCAACTGCTGGACTAGAAAACAGGTTCAAAAATAAATAACTTCACATGATTAAAAAATAAATAAATAACTTTACATGATATATAAGTTATAAATATATATATATATATAATATGTATGTGTGTGTGTGTGTGTGTATGTCAGAGTGAAGATTTAAGGTCTCCCTGCGGTTTTCAGCCAAAATAAAAACTTTAATATTTAATATTCAATAATAAACAAAATTAAATCATCCATATATATTAGTATTGTAATTTTACAGTTGTACTGTAAAATAAAATCTTTATTGTTGTTATTATTATCATCTTAAATATCATGTTTTGTTTTGCAGTGAAATATCAAAATAGTACTATTTCTTTTTTTGTTTAAATATTTCTATTTAATAATAATAATAATAATAATAATAATTATTATTTCTTAAATACATAGTTTTTGTTACAGCGAAATATTAATATCCTAATATTTTCTTTAAAAAAAATTTTTTTTAATTAACTAATATTTATTATTTTATTTATTTTATAGTCACCTAATAAAGCAGCCCTGTTTAATAATAATAATATTTTTTTCTTAAATACTATTTTCATATTATAGTAAAATATTAATATCATAATATTTTCTTATTTTTAAATATTTTAATTAATATTTTATTTTATTTATAGTCATCTAATAAAGCCGCCCTATTTAATAATAATAATATTTTTTTTTCTTAAATACTATTTTTATGTTACAGTGAAATATTAAATCATACTATTTTTTCTTAATTTTTACAATTTATAATTAATATTAATAATAATAATAATTTTATTATATATATATATATATTATTTTTTTTATTTATTTTATTGTCATATATAATAAAGCATCCCTACAAACATGCACACCAAACCTGGAATTTAGGAAAAAAAAAAAAAAAAAAAGCATTTTGAGTCGAAATCGTAATTTTTATCAGACAAAACACAATTATATTTTTCCTCCAAATGGTGCAGTCCTATGAGACAGTAAGAATACACCCAGAACTCCCTAACAACTTCATAGAAACTAACCTAAAAACACCCTATATCGTTGTGCTGGTGAGTTATCGTTAATTCAAACCAGGATATTGTTTTTCCACACGTGGTTGAGGAAGTTAGAGAACATATTCCTGCTTCATTCATCAAGCTGCTGAAAGTGTTTGCATGTGTTAAAAGATTCAACTTTCCCAAATCACTGTAAAAATCATGGTAGTGTTCTTTGGAGTCGATTGTGCCTGATCTCCACAGACCTTCGGCTCTTTGAAGTCTGCAAATTTGCATGATTGACTGACAGCTGAGACACGCACACACACGCGCACACACACACACACACACCCCGTCACACAGATACCTGTTCTTTCATTCTTTGAAGGAACCTTTGAGGGTTTTACTACAGGATATGCTAATAGCCACAATATTTACCTGGAAACAGAAAGTGACGTGCGCAAGATGCTTTATTGTCACAGCCATAGATTACACGTGTGAACAAACTTCTGTTCTGCCGTTCTGTTTGTAAAGACGCATGACAGTCTGTCAGACTGTCCTTTGTGAGCGACGCTCCTGTGTGAGCGCATGTTCATAACGATAGCGATAAAGGTCTCGGTTCCTCTTCCGTGACACGGATCCCCCGCAGACATTTACATGAAGTAAACACACAGCATAAAGCTCCTGCAGGTGCGTTTGGTTTGGAAAAGTTTTGTTATCAAGCAGCTTGTTCTGTGATGCATCAGGAAGTTCTCTAAAACTGAGCCCATAAATAAAGCCTGTTACGTCCCTGTTAACGGGTGAGTGATAGTGAGTTTTGGCAGGTGATGCTCGCCCACCCACAGAGATTCATGACACTGACATCCAGGGAGGAGGTGGAAACTAAGAGGAAATCAGACACAGGAAACAGGAAACAGAGACCTGAGGAACGACACCAGATGCTCCTGAAGAGTCTCGCTGAGACAGACTGTGTTATCGGCAGAAATTGCACTTTACATTGTAGTACCGCCCACTTAGACAGGAAGAGACGTCTGACCGGCACATTAAACCACCAGCTGCAGTTATAGAGCTGAAATACAGAGGACAAAGTTATATAAGAGTTTCTGCAAAGGTTGTGTTTACAAGATGGATGAAATCAATATATGGATGGATGGACCAGCGGATAGATAGATAGATAGATAGATAGATAGATAGATAGATAGATAGATAGATAGATAGATAGACGGATGGATGGATGGATGGATGGATGGACCAGCCGATAGATAGATAGATAGATAGATAGATAGATAGATAGATAGATAGATAGATAGACGGATGGATGGATGGATGGATGGACCAGCGGATAGATAGATAGATAGATAGATAGATAGATAGATAGATAGATAGACGGATGGATGGATGGACCAGCGGATAGATAGATAGATAGATAGATAGATAGATAGATAGATAGATAGATAGATAGATAGATAGATAGATAGACGGATGGATGGATGGACCAGCGGATAGATAGATAGATAGATAGATAGATAGATAGATAGATAGATAGATAGATAGATAGATAGATAGATAGATAGATAGATGGGTGGATGGATGTGTGGATGGACCAGCAGATAGATAGATAGATAGATAGATAGATAGATAGATAGATAGATAGATAGATAGATAGATAGACGGATGGATGGATGGATGAATGGATGGATCAGCGGATAGATAGATAGATAGATAGATAGATAGATAGATAGATAGATAGACGGATGGATGGATGGATGGTTGGACCAGCGGATAGATAGATAGATAGATAGATAGATAGATAGATAGACCAACGGATAGATAGACCAACGGATAGATAGACCGATAGATAGATAGATAGATAGATAGATAGACCAGCGGATAGATAGATAGATAGATGGATAGACCAGCGGATAGATAGATAGATAGATAGATAGATAGATAGATAGATATACCAACGGATAGATAGATAGATAGATAGATAGATAGATAGATAGATGGATGGATGGACCAGCAGATAGATAGATAGATAGATAGATAGATAGATAGATAGATAGATAGACCAACGGATGGATAGATAGATAGATAGATAGATAGACTAAATGAATAGATAGATAGATAGATAGATAGATAGATAGATAGATAGATAGATAGATAGATAGATAGACGGATGGATGGATGGATGGATGGACCAGCGGATAGATAGATAGATAGATAGATAGATAGATAGATAGATAGATAGATAGATAGACGGATGGATGGATGGATGGATGGACCAGCGGATAGATAGATAGATAGATAGATAGATAGATAGATAGATAGATAGATAGATAGATTGATAGATAGATTGATAGATAGATTGATGGATGGATGGATGGATGGACCAGCGGATAGATAGATAGATAGATAGATAGATAGATAGATAGATAGATAGATTGATGGATGGATGATTGTATAGAGTCAGATTGGAGTTAATGATGAAGCTCTTGTGTTTCTGTGTAAAGGTCTGCAGGTGATCTGAGGGTCAGTCTAGAGACCAGAGCAGATCTAAACATCTGAAGGACTTTATTTTCTTTCTGAACATGACGCTCTGACCTTCTTCTGCTCCCTGATTTCCATGAGATCAGCAGCATTCACTCTGCGTGTCATTGATTCGTTTGCCCAGCTCTCTGTGAAGCACACAGTTGAGCACAGTTCTCCATCAGAGCGCTGCTGTGAATATGTGAAGGTTTTTCTGTTTTTCAAGCTACTGATAAAGTAGTAAAGTAGTTTAACTGCAGTCAAGATGCTCTTCAGAAAATGTCAAGTCAATTTTATTTGGATAGCATTTTCCACATTGTTTCAAAGCAGCTTTACAGAAAAACACGATTTTAATGTTTATAATATCTTCATGCCTTCATCGTGTGTAGCAGATTAAAGCTGGGTGATAATATAGTTACATTTTGAGACAATATAATCAATCAAGAATTTGAGATTTGATCTATATTACTTTACATTAATGTGTTGTATGTATCCGGGTACGGGTGGATATACTTATAGAAGTTGTATAATTTGTTGTTAATCATTAATTCAGGTTATTAATTCGCTACACTGTAAAAAAAACGATCAGTTGACTTTACTTAAAAAAATAGAGGAAACCCGTTGCCTTAAACTCATTAGGTATGCGTAACTGAAAAAATTAAGTTATGTGAACTTGACAATTCCAAGTTACTCTGACAAGTAAAAGTTATTGTGTTGCGATAACTTTTTATTTTAAGTTGGACTAACTTAATCTTATTAAATTGCAATTACTTAAAAATGTCAATCTACTTAGTTTTTCTGAGTTCTGTCTACTTAATTAAATTGAGGAAAACTGTTGCACACGTGATGAAGTCGTTGACTTTTTTCTCGAAACACTGACTTTATTCTCAAAATTTAATGTTTATTCTCAACATTTAATTTTGACTTTTTTTCTCGATATTTAACAAGTTTTTTCTCGAAACACGACTTTATTCTAAAAATTTAGTGAGTTTATTGTATATTTTATTTTGACTTTTTTCCTCAAAATTTAACTAGTTTTTCTTGAAACATGACTTTATTCTCAAAATTTAGTGAGTTTATTCTTAATATTTTATTTCAAATTTTTTTCTCGAAATTTAACAAGTTTTTTCTTGAAACACGACTTTATTCTCAAAATTTAATGAGTTTATTCTCAACATTTTATTTCAATTTTTTTTCCCCAAAATTTAACGAGTTTTTTCTCAAAACGCAACAACTTTATTCTCAAAATTTATTAGTTTTTTCTCGAAACACAGCGACTTTATTCTCAATTTAGTTGTCGACATTTTATTTTGACTTATTTCTTGAAATTTAATGAGTTTAATCTCGAGATGGTTTGATTTTTTTATTATTACTTAGCCCTAATCCTCTTCTGTAAGATTGGAGTGTGTTTTACAATAAAAAAAGTTTTACTTCAAAATTTCACATTTAATTCAATGTGTTACTTACCATTTTTTTTAATTAATTGTGAAATTTACTAGCAATTTCTGAGTGAAAATTGTTTCTACAGTAGTGTTTTTTTAGAGTAGTGACGAGTCTAATTTCTGTGATTCATATAATGACAGTACATTGAAAGCACCAATATATAAAGGGAAAGCATATTTTAAATGATATAAACATCAGGCTTTTGTCACACTATTTTTTTCAAAAGAACATAGCTTGTTTTGAAAGCATCTGTTGCTGAATATAGTGAAGATAGCAGCTTCACTCCTTCATCTCCTCTGGTTTCAGGAGCAGAAGCGCTTGTGTTTTCAGAGCTTGACTGATAGCAGCATATGCTCCTGCACGTAATGATTTCGTGAGCGTTATCAGATGGTAGATCTTCACAGGACGGTTCTTTGTGCGAGGCCTCACAGGGCTGCATTGTGTTTCAAGAACAGGTGTCCTTTCTGCTGAATCTTGTAGTGCGTTGGTCGTCGCCTCTCCATTTACAGTGGAACCCGAACCAGACACATCTCATCCACTTCCACTGACAAGTTCGGCTCTTTCATGATGTGACGGCCATCAAAGATTAATGCTGTTTCCTCTGGGCTAATCACAGCGCCTCAATGAACCCCGGAGGAGCGCAGGACCGCTGCTTTTATGTCATTGTGGCTTTTTATTTGAACAGGCAGATTCGTCTCTGCGGCCAGAAGCTCTTTTATGCTCAGGTGAGCTGGACTCGCATGACAATTAGAGCCGCGGTGATTTCGCTGGTGGAAATATTTCTTTTTTTAGGCCTCTGCGAGGATGTTTATTCACTCCTGCTGTTTATGTGTCTGCGGGTTTCGTTTCACAGAAATGCACGGAAAATGCAGCCCACCAGGGGGAAACACCCATTCAGTATACTATTATAGGTTTTATTAATATTTTAAATTAGCTTCCATTTTCTTATTTTCAGTTTTCTTTTTAATTTTCATTACATTTTTAGTAGTTATGTGCTTTTGACATTTTTATTTTCAGTTAGTAATTTTAGTTATTTATTTTTAGCTATTATTATTATTTCCAGTTAGGTAAACATATTTATAGTTGCCAAGTAACATTTCATTTTTATCTAATAATTTTTATTTTATCTCATTTATCTCATTGCTCTTTTATGCTCAGGTGACTTGCATGACAATTAGAGCTCGATGATTTCTCTGGTGGAAATATGCCTTTTTTTTAGGACGTTGCGAGTTTATTAATTCGTTGCTCGTGTGTCTGCAGGTGTCATTTTGCAGACTAACAGCCGACTGTGAGATATAGTGAAAGAAATGCAGCCCGCCAGGAAAACACACCCGTTCAAAATGCATATTGCTTATGGAAAAAAAAGCATTTTTATTGCTGCTGGCCAGGGACGGTCCACCTAGCAGGCCGTGATGGATTGCGGTCCGGAGGCTACGTTCAGCAAATAAACGTAGTTTGTCATGTGAATATACGTGTGCGAGACTGTTTATCTGCTTATCCGGCCGGGTTTGGCAGGTGTGGAGATGATAATTTGAGTCTGTCTGCAAACGGGGTTTATTACCAGCTTCCTCTGGCGGTGTCCATCTGCTGATGAAGCTATGGATGGTTGACTTCCTGGAAGCCAGAGGTGGTTGGAAGCCGCCGTGATTCACAATGTGATGCCAGTAAACAGATGCATGAGATCAGCGAGTCTGTGCCGTTCGTCACGCCGAGCGGGCGCTGGAAGCTCTAGACTGGCAGCTTTATGTTCGGCTGTTTGAGACGACATGAAATCGACCCAAATTGACCCTTCTTAATAAATGTGAATGTTTTTTTTTGTGCATGATTCATTAGTGCAGGTTATTCTGAAGGGAAGAAAAGTATTCAGTCGTTCATCAAATTGTAATCATCAAAATCACTTTCTCTACATCTGGAATGCCTCTTCCTTATGCATATTGTAATCTTTTTAGGGGTTCAAGCGTGCAGCTCTGGCAGACCAAACCGCAAGTCATAGAAACTTGAAACTTTGAGGGCTGGTAGTACTCACACCATCTACAACGTCACCAAGGCTCGTCCCGATCGGCCTGAAAAGTACGAAATTGCACATTTTTGGGTATTTTGGATTTTTTTAAAAACATATTTTTGCGAACTAGTCCTAGGTTTTTGGCCCGATTGGAACCAAACCAGTGCAGCGAGATTCTCCAAAGTCTGATTGTCAATAATTATCAAAAAAAGTTGAAATTTCGATTCACGGTCCCTAAGGGCCGCCAACATATTTGATGTGGGTGGAGCCAATCTTACTAAAATGGCTGTAACTCATGAACAGAATGAGATATTTTCACCAAATTTGGCACACTTATGTAAGAGCTCATTCTGTGGTCGCATGAAAAAGGATGCACCGACTAGCCACTTGGTGGTGCTATAACAGCAAAAAAAACATGTAAACGATTATAACTACTTCACTGTTAGTCCGATCAACTTGAAAATCGGCATACAGTGTCTTTGTCCAAGGTGCCATGACTGTCTATGAGAACATTGACGTATCTCAAAAAACATGGCCGCCATTGGCCAATGAAGTTTAAGCAGCTATCAGACAAGGTTAACGGAGGCCGATCGAAAGGAAACTCATTGGCCTGTTTATCTCACAGTGAGAAATTCGAAAGAAATCAGCCTCCGGGGGGCGCCTTTGCATTTTTTCATGTGCGTGAAGGATTGTATATCACACAATTTTTCGCACACGCCCACGACGTTCATACCACATGGTAGAACTCCTCATTCTGAGCAACTTTTCCTCTAGGACCGCCGCTGTCCATTGAGTTGTTCGTTAAATATTGGAGATTATTTCAAAAACCAACTTTGGCGAACTAGTCCTTTTGGCTCAACCTCAATAACTGTTAAAAAGCTTTAAAAACTGTATATTTTCTATGGTAAATTGCCTGTATTGGCTGCAAATGGTCTTTTCCATCTATGATTGAGATGGTTACAGGCTTGCTAATTAAAACATAATAACTTTTTATGCATGAGCTTAAAGGCCTTGAAGCGCTTGAACCCCACATTGATTTCTGTGAGTCATGGAGGAATGATCAGAACAACATCATGTTAAAAGAATGTAGAGAGAGAATCAGGGTTTTCCTTTCCTCCATCATGTGTTTGTGTGATACTCTAAAGCCAAACATCGCTATCTGACAGAAAGAATTTTCCAAAACTCCACTGCCAACATTTAGCGTCAACACATTCATGTTAAAGCCTGTTCTTAGATCAGATGTGTGCCTCGGAGCGTCTCATTATGGGAATGTTGCCTCTGGCGTCCAACACGGCTACTATTGTTTCAGTCTGAACACCATTCACCGACGCTTCATTCAGCCGCTGAATACACTGCACAGAATTTATTTCTCAGCCGAGGCTTTAAAACTCCATTTGCATGAATTTAATGACGAGACTTCAGGTTGATAAAGGCCAGAAGCCGCTGCAGATGAGCGATGCAGGAATCTACCTGTTATTTATCAGCGCGGGTTGCTTTGTTTGTGCCATTAACGGATGGAGGAAGGTTCATAAGAATGCTGAATGCAGCTCGGGACGTACGTGGCGTCTCGTAGCAACAGGGCCGAGAGCCTCGTCCAAGCATCTCCTGTTGTCCGAGACTTCTTTTCCAAGCGTATGTAAGTGTTTTATCCCCTTTTGAAAAGACTAAAGAGAAAAGCAATCCGTTTTCAGCCCGGTGAGGAGGGAAGGTCCGTAAGTGCTGTTTAATAAACTCTTAAAGAGCGGCCTCTGTCTGTCCTCGGGCCTCGAGGAGGAACGCGGACAATAGATGTAGTGCGAGTGTCTCTGCAGACTTTTACATGCCTGCGACACGCTCTGGACGGCTGAAAGAGATGCTGTCGAGGAGTGTTTGCCGTACCAGTCACTTCTGCCGTTAATTCAATTAAGTTGTCAGGACTTTGTGTGTTTTGGAACGCAGGTCTGCCGAATGATCAAAACGCATTGCACTTGGCATGTTGTCATTTCGCCTGGAGCTTTAGAGCTGCATACATGTGTCATTATAGAGTTTACGCATGCATCATCGTCTTTAATCATTGTTTCGTCCAGCCTAGCAAAGAATTTGTGCTTTCAAAAGGTCATTTGTGTGTGTGTGTGTGTGTGAAGTGACCTCATCAAAATATCATTATGAGGAGGGAGCGGAGAAATCCTCAGAGAAATCTTGCACGGCTCGCTTCAGGAAAACTGTCTAAGAGTTGAAGAATTTAGGTCAGACATATTCAGAGCATTTAATACAACTGCACAATTAATAGAATAAATAATCAACTTTGATTACAACAGTCATGATTGTGAAAGTGTTGATTACAGCATTTTATTTGGCGTTCATATCAGTAATGACTCAGCATGATTGTAAATTACTTTTATACATTTTAGTACACAATAACAATAACATTGACATTTTAGGCACAATATTGACATTTTTTTTTATTTTTTGCATTTCTAACCTTTTTTTCAAATTAAACCGCAGTAGATTTAACCATTTTGAATGAATGATTTAATAACTCGCTCATAAAGACAGTCACTTGTTTGTTCCTGAATGAATCATTGTTTTGAACAAATCAGTTGAATGAATGATTCAATGATTCACTTATAAAGATCAGTGTTCTGAACGAATGCTTCATTGGCTGAATCCCAAATGGCACACTTCTGTGCAATTTCGGTCTTGTGGACTTACAATGGCTGCCGCGTGCGTGTGTCCATTAAGTCCACGAGAACGTAGGGTGTCCCATTCATCATTTTAGGTTTCAGAAGGGTGCGAGTGTCCCCTTTGCGGCCGCTATGCACCCTCGATGCGCACTTCAGCTGAGCCCGCAAGTTCGCGAGTTACGCAGAGGACTTTACCCGGCAGTCAAAGCGGCATTAGCGGTAAGTGCAGACTCGGAGGAAGACCGTGAGGGTTTAGGGTGCCATTTGGGATCCAGCCAATGATTGTTCCTGAATGAATCAGTTTTTTAAAGAATCAGTTGAATGAATGATTGAATGATTCACTTATAAAGGCAGTTACTTGTTCGTTCCTGAAAGAGTCAGTGTCCTGAACGAATCGGCTGAACAAATACTGCAATGATTGTTCCTGAATGAATCAGTTTTTTTAATGAATCCATTAAATGAATGATTCAATGATTCACTTATAAAGGCAGTTACTTGTTCGTTCCTGAAAGAGTCAGCATCCTGAACGAATCGGCTGAATGAATGCTGCAATGATTGTTCCTGTATGAATCAGTTTTTTTAACAAATCAGTTGAATGAATGATTCAATGATTCACTTATAAATGCAGTCACTTGTTCATTTCTGAATGAGTCAGTGTTCTGAACAAATTGGCTGAACGAATGCTGCAATGATTGTTCCTGAATTAATTGTTTTTTGTAATGACTCAGTTGAATGAATGAATCAATGATTCACTTATAAATGCAGTCACTTGTTTGTTTCTGAATGAATGAGTGTTTTGAATACTACACACATTCATACTATATAGAACGGATGCAGCCTTAGTGTTTTGAACAAATAGGTTGAACGAATGATTCAATGATTCTTATAAAGTCAGTCACTTGTTTGTTCCTGAATGAATCAGTGTTTTGAAAGAATCAGTTAAACCTCCTATTGGGGGCATCCTAATTTGTAAAAACACTATATAAATGAAGTAAATAAAGTTATTTTTAAAAATTGTAAAAATACTGAAAATTTCTGTCAGGGTCATAGTATAACTGTATCTGCATACAATAACAATAGAAGTCTATGTAATGTCCCCATTATTAAACGTGTGTGTGTGTGTGTGTTTGGACCCTTCAGCTACCTGTTCTAGATATTTTTGGCTAAATAAACTGGGCCATGTCCCATTCCCATCCCTCCATCCGTCTCCAAATCACCTCCCTCTTCACGTAACCACAGTTGGCTGTTAGCATCCTGCTTACAAGGCGCAGTCAAGACTGACCAATTTGTTCCCTTCAAGCCGTTATTTCCTCATCAGCTTTGACAAACGGTGTTATTGTGCAGGAGGTGGTGCTGAATGGCGAATGGGGCGGTTCAGCGTGAGCTGCAGGGTGTGAGCGGCCCGGAGCCAGCTGTCCATCAGCGAGACAGAGGCTACATGAAGTGAATCACAAACCGAGCGCCTCTCCATCCCAGCAGCTATAATTCTGACCTTTTGAATTGGCCAAATGTCTGACTCTGTCCTGTTTCTCAAGGTTATCGCCTTGAGCGCGGTGCCTGTGACCATCTTCAAACGGCCTGTGTGGTTTATACAGTATGTAGTGCTCATGAAAGTCAAGGCCTCATGAATTTCATCACTCACGACTCTGAGGAGCTCCAGTTTAGAGCCGGTGGGATTTGTGCTGATCTCTGAAGGAGATGTTTCTTCTCACACACACTGGCTCTGGCCTTATTCTACTTCGAAAAACTACTATTCCATTCCATGCATACCATGTTTTGTTTGAAATACCTTAAAAAAATACCATAGTAAATGTCAACCAGCACTTGGGTTTTGCAAATTTCAGAATTTCCTGCCTTTCAACATAGTTGAAATTTGAATTAAACTGACCAAAAACACAGAAAATTGATTTGAAATGACAGATTCAAGTCACATTTTTATATACCTTCATATTAATAAACAGGAAAATAACAGGGTTAATGTTTGAAAATTCATCAGTTATTAAACATTTCAATTCAGTTCAATGTCATTAATCTAATCCGATAGTGTCAGAGT